>NC_068427.1:54793996-54838996 GCF_023373465.1 Oncorhynchus keta
TCTAGTCAAATGACAAAGAGAGACAGGAAACCTTCTATTCTAGTCAAATGACAAAGAGAGACAGGAAACCTTCTATTATAGTCAAATGACAGAGACAGGAAACCTTCTATTATAGTCAAATGACAGAGAGAGACAGGAAACCTTCTATTCTAGTCAAATGACAAAGAGAGACAGGAAACCTTCTATTCTAGTCAAATGACAGAGAGACAGGAAACCTTCTATTCTAGTCAAATGACAGAGACAGGAAACCTTCTATTCTAGTCAAATGACAGAGACAGGAAACCTTCTATTCTAGTCAAATGACAAAGAGAGACAGGAAACCTTCTATTCTAGTCAAATGACAGAGACAGGAAACCTTCTATTATAGTCAAATGACAAAGAGAGACAGGAAACCTTCTATTCTAGTCAAATGACAGAGAGAGACAGGAAACCTTCTATTCTAGTCAAATGACAGAGACAGGAAACCTTCTATTCTAGTCAAATGACAGAGACAGGAAACCTTCTATTATAGTCAAATGACAAAGAGAGACAGGAAACCTTCTATTCTAGTCAAATGACAGAGACAGGAAACCTTCTATTATAGTCAAATGACAAAGAGAGACAGGAAACCTTCTATTATAGTCAAATGACAGAGACAGGAAACCTTCTATTCTAGTCAAATGACAGAGAGAGACAGGAAACCTTCTATTCTAGTCAAATGACAGAGAGAGACAGGAAACCTTCTATTATAGTCAAATGACAGAGAGAGACAGGAAACCTTCTATTCTAGTCAAATGACAGAGACAGGAAACCTTCTATTCTAGTCAAATGACAGAGAGAGACAGGAAACCTTCTATTATAGTCAAATGACAGAGACAGGAAACCTTCTATTCTAGTCAAATGACAGAGACAGGAAACCTTCTATTCTAGTCAAATGACAGAGACAGGAAACCTTCTATTCTAGTCAAATGACAGAGACAGGAAACCTTCTATTATAGTCAAATGACAGAGACAGGAAACCTTCTATTCTAGTCAAATGACAGAGACAGGAAACCTTCTATTCTAGTCAAATGACAGAGAGAGAGACAGGAAACCTTCTATTCTAGTCAAATGACAGAGAGAGAGACAGGAAACCTTCTATTCTAGTCAAATGACAGTAGTTCCAAGATGGCGTAGCAGTCGGACGTGTGTTTTGTCCTGTCCCGTCCTGTCTAGTGTAAATATAGTTTTCTTGGTTTTTTTTTCTGTATATATTTCGTACATATTTTAATCTCACTTTCCAACTAGAGCTGAATATACTCTCCTGCAACCCGCATCACCCAATGTGGTACAGATCTGCTTTTTCTATACTTTACTTTAGAACCGGAACCACCATCAGAAGCTAGCCAGCTAACTAGCTACAAGCTAGTACTCAGTTAGCCATTGCTAGCGGTCTTCAAAGCTAACTAGGACACCAGCGCGACATCAACCCAGAGCATATCAGACTGCTCTTTCTCTACCACATCTCCGGATTCCTACCGCAAACTCTGAACCTTTACACCGGATCATCGCAACTAGCTAGCTGCAATCCGAGTGGCTACTCCTGCTAACGTCTCTGTCCCATTACAAGCACCAGTTAGCCTTGAGCTAAGCCCATCTCCCGACTAGCCGAAGAGGCCCAACAATACCTCTCTTTTGCCAATTGGCCTGGACCCTTTACTGCCGACACGGAGCCCCGCCGATCCATCACGACTGGTCCGCCGACATAATCGTCCGAGGTGGTTTCAACAGGCTTTTTCGTTGCGACATCGCCAAAGATCCATCTGCTGGCCAAGGCCCGCAAGCTTTCTGAAACGCTGTGTCTCCAGCTCACCTAGCGTACTAGAGCACCTGTAGCATACTCCTGGGCTACAATTACCCGGGCCCACGACCGGTCTGTCGATGTCACCGCATGAAGAGGAATAAACAGACTCACCCCATCGCGACGTCCCCCAAAGGTTAGCTCTCTAGCCCTCGCTATCTCCCTGCTTGCTAATTCGGCCTGCTAACGGCTAGCTTGTCTAGCCCGGGCCTACGAACTGTTAGCTTGTTAGCACAGGCCTGCTAACCATCTGAATCACCGCATCCCAAACACTCTGAACCCATTTACTTTCTATCTCTCTTTGATTTTTATTTTGTTTATACCTTCCGGAAACCTGCCTCACCCACTGTGATACGGAATCGCTATTACTTTTAATTTTTATTTTATTTTTATGACACACTCAAGAACCTCCAGACGCTAACCAGCTAACTAGCTACAAGCTATTTAGTCATTGTTAGTTTTTTTAAAAACCTGGATAACACTCGCCAGCCCAGCTTCCCTGCCCATCCACCGCTGCCCCTGGACACTGATCTCTTGGCTACATAGCTGACGCACGCTGGACTGTCCATTAATCACGGTACCCCATTCTGCTTGTTTGTTTATCTGTCGGCCCAGTTGCCTAGTCAACGCCATTTTTACCTGCTGTTTGTTGTGCTAGCTGATTAGCCTCGCCTACTGTTTTTAGCTAGCTTTCCCAATTCAACACCTGTGATTACTGTATGCCTCGCTGTATGTCTCTCTCAAATGTCAATATGCCTTGTATACTGTTGTTCAGGTTAGTTATCATTGTTTTAGTTCACAATGGAGCCCCTAGATCCACTCTGCATACCCCTGTTACCTCCTTTGTCCCACCCCCCACACATGCGGTGACCTCACCCATTACAACCAGCATGTCCAGAGATACAACCTCTCTCATCATCACCCAGTGCCTGGGCTTACCTCCGCTGTACCCGCACCCCACCATACCCCTGTCTGCGCATTATGTCCTGAATATATTCTACCATGCCCAGAAACCTGCTCCTCTTATCCTCTGCCCCCAACACTCTAGGCGACCAGTTTTGATAGCCTTTAGCCGCACCCTCATACTACTCCTTCTCTGTTCCGCGGGTGATGTGGAGGTAAACCCAGGCCCTGCATGCCCCCAGGTACCCTCATTTGTTGACTTCTGTGATCGAAAAAGTCTTGGTTTTATGCATGTCAACATCAGAAGCCTCCTCCCTAAGTTTGTTTTACTCACTGCTTTAGCACACTCTGCTAACCCTGATGTCCTTGCCGTGTCTGAATCCTGGCTCAGGAAGGCCACCAAAAATTCAGAGATTTCCATACCCAACTACAACATCTTCCGTCAAGATAGAACTGCCAAAGGGGGCGGAGTCGCAGTCTACTACAGAGATAGCCTGCAAAGTAATGTCATACTTTCCAGGTCCATACCCAAACAGTTTGAACTACTAATTTTGAAAATTACTCTCTCCAGTTACTCTCTGCCGCCTGCTACCGACCCCCGTCAGCTCCCAGCTGTGCCCTGGACACCATTTGTGAATTGATCGCCCCCCATCTAGCTTCAGAGTTTGTTCTGTTAGGTGACCTAAACTGGGATATGCTTAACACCCCGGCAGTCCTACAATCTAAGCTAGATGCCCTCAATCTCACTCAAATCATCAAGGAACCCACCAGGTACAACCCTAACTCTGTAAACAAGGGCACCCTCATAGACGTCATCCTGACCAACTGGCCCTCCAAATATACCTCCGCTGTCTTCAACCAGGATCTCAGCGATCACTGCCTCATCGCCTGTATCCGCCACGGAGCCGCAGTCAAACGACCACCCTCATCACTGTCAAACGCTCCCTAAAACACTTCTGTGAGCAGGCCTTTCTAATCGACCTGGCCCGGGTATCCTGGAAGGACATTGACCTCATCCCGTCAGTTGAGGATGCATGGTCATTCTTTAAAAGTAACTTCCTCACCATTTTAGATAAGCATGCTCCGTTCAAAAATGCAGAACCAAGAACAGATACAGCCCTTGGTTCACTCCAGACCTGACTGCCCTCGACCAGCACAAAAACATCCTGTGGCGGACTGCAATAGCATCGAATAGCCCCCGTGATATGCAACTGTTCAGGGAAGTCAGGAACCAATACACGCAGTCAGTCAGGAAAGCTAAGGCCAGCTTCTTCAGGCAGAAGTTTGCATCCTGTAGCTCCAACTCCAAAAAGTTCTGGGACACTGTGAAGTCCATGGAGAACAAGAGCACCTCCTCCCAGCTGCCCACTGCACTGAGGCTAGGAAACACGGTCTCCACCGATAAATCCATGATTATCGAAAACTTCAATAAGCACTTCTCAACGGCTGGCCATGCCTTCCGCCTGGCTACTCCAACCTCGGCCAACAGCTCCGCCCCGTAGTTCCTCACCCAAGCCTCTCCAGGTTCTCCTTTACCCAAATCCAGATAGCAGATGTTCTGAAAGAGCTGCAAAACCTGGACCCGTACAAATCAGCTGGGCTTGACAATCTGGACCCGCTATTTCTGAAACTATCTGCCGCCATTGTCGCAACCCCTATTACCAGCCTGTTCAACCTCTCTTTCATATCGTCTGAGATCCCCAAGGATTGAAAGCTGCCGCAGTCATCCCCCTCTTCAAAGGGGGAGACACCCTGGACCCAAACTGCTATAGACCTATATCCATCCTGCCCTGCCTATCTAAGGTCTTCGAAAGCCAAGTCAACAAACAGGTCACTGACCATCTCGAATCCCACCGTACCTTCTCCGCTGTGCAATCTGGTTTCCGAGCCGGTCACGGGTGCACCTCAGCCACACTCAAGGTACTAAACGATATCATAACCGCCATCGATAAAAGACAGTACTGTGCAGCCGTCTTCATCGACCTCGCCAAGGCTTTCGACTCTGTCAATCACCATATTCTTATCGGCAGACTCAACAGCCTCGGTTTTTCGGATGACTGCCTTGCCTGGTTCACCAATTACTTTGCAGACAGAGTTCAGTGTGTCAAATCGGAGGGCATGCTGTCCGGTCCTCTGGCAGTCTCTATGGGGGTGCCACAGGGTTCAATTCTCGGGCCGACTCTTTTCTCTGTATATATCAATGATGTTGCTCTTGCTGCGGGCGATTCCCTGATCCACCTCTACGCAGACGACACCATTCTATATACTTTCGGCCCGTCATTGGATACTGTGCTATCAAACCTCCAAACGAGCTTCAATGCCATACAGCACTCCTTCCGTGGCCTCCAACTGCTCTTAAACGCGAGTAAAACCAAATGCATGCTTTTCAACCGATCGCTGCCTGCACCCGCATGCCCGACTAGCATCACCACCCTGGATGGTTCCGACCTTGAATATGTGGACATCTATAAGTACCTAGGTGTCTGGCTAGACTGCAAACTCTCCTTCCAGACTCACATCAAACATCTCCAATCAAAAATCAAATCAAGAGTCGGCTTTCTATTCCGCAACAAAGCCTCCTTCACTCACGCTGCCAAGCTTACCCTAGTAAAACTGACTATCCTACCGATCCTCGACTTCGGCGATGTCATCTACAAAATGGCTTCCAACACTCTACTCAGCAAACTGGATGCAGTCTATCACAGTGCCATCCGTTTTGTCACTAAAGCACCTTACACCACCCACCACTGCGACTTGTATGCTCTAGTCGGCTGGCCCTCACTACATATTCGTCGCCAGACCCACTGGCTCCAGGTCATCTACAAGTCCATGCTAGGTAAAGCTCCGCCTTATCTCAGTTCACTGGTCACGATGGCAACACCCATCCGTAGCACGCGCTCCAGCAGGTGTATCTCACTGATCATCCCTAAAGCCAACACCTCATTTGGCCGCCTTTCTTTCCAGTACTCTGCTGCCTGTGACTGGAACGAATTGCAAAAATCGCTGAAGTTGGAGACTTTTATCTCCCTCACCAACTTCAAACATCAGCTATCCGAGCAGCTAACCGATCGCTGCAGCTGTACATAGTCTATAGGTAAATAGCTCACCCATTTTCACCTACCTCATTCCCATACTGTTTTTATACTGTTTTTATTTATTTACTTTTCTGCTCTTTTGCACACCAATATCTCTACCTGTACATGACCATCTGATCATTTATCACTCCAGTGTTAATCTGCAAAATTGTATTATTCGCCTACCTCCTCATGCCTTTTGCACACATTGTATATAGACTGCCCATTTTTTCTACTGTGTTATTGACTTGCTAATTGTTTACTCCATGTGTAACTCTGTGTTGTCTGTTCACACTGCTATGCTTTATCTTGGCCAGGTCGCAGTTGCAAATGAGAACTTGTTCTCAACTAGCCTACCTGGTTAAATAAAGGTGAAATAAAAATAAAAATAAAAGACAGGAAACCCGGTAGAACCTGGTATAACCCGGTAGAACCCTGTAGAGGACAGTAGTCCAGTAGAGCCCAGCAGACCCCAGCAAAACCCTGTTGAGGCCAGCAGATCCCTGTAGAGGCCAGCTGTTCAGTAGAGCCTAGAAGAACCCTGTAGAGGCCAGTAGAACCCTGTAGAGGCCAGCTGTCCAGTAGAGCCTAGAAGAACCCTGTAGAGGCTAGTATAACTCAGGAGAACCCTGTAGAGGCCAGTAGAACCCTGTAGAGGCCAGTAGAACCTTGTAGAGGCCAGTAGAACCCATTAGATGCCAGAATAACCCATTAGAGGCTAGCAGAAACCAGTAAAGCATAGTAGAACCCAGTAGAGCCTGGGAGAACCCTGTAGAGGCCAGCATAGATCAGTAGAGCCCAGTAAAAGCTAGCAAAATCCTGTAGAGGCAAGCAGAGCCCAGTAGAGCCTTGTAGAAACTTGTAAAGCCTAGTAGATACCCTGTCAAATCCTGTAGAGGACAGTAGATGACAGTAGAGGCTAGCAGACCCCTGTAGAAGTCTGCAGAGCCTAGTAGAACCCTGTAGAGGCCAGTAGTACCCAGTCGAACTCAGTAGAACCCTGTAGAGCCTAATAGAGGCCAGTAGAACTCCGTTGAGCCCAGTAGAGTCCAGTAGACTCCAGTAAAACCCTGTAGAGGCCAGTAGATGCCTATAGAGGATGGTAATCCAGTAGAGCCTAGTAGACCCCTGTAGAGGCCAGTGGAACCCTGAAGAACTCAGTCGAGTCCAGGAGTCCAGTAGACCCCTGTAGAGTCCATTAGAGCCTAGTAGAACCCTGTACAGGCCAGCATAATCCTGTAGAGGCCAGCAGAGGACAGTAAAGCCAAGTAGAGCTCAGCAGAACCCTGTAGAGGCCAGTAGAACCCTGTAGAGATGAGTAGATCCCTGAAGAGGCTAGTAATCTAGTCGAGCCTAGCAGAACCCTGTAGAGGCCAGTAGAACTTAGTAGAACCCTGTGGTGGCTAGTATTCTAGTAGAGCTCAGCAGAACCCTGTAGAGGCCAGTAGACGCCTGTAGAGGCCAGTTGAACCCTGTAGAGTCCAGTAGAACTCTGTAGAGGCCAGTAGATGCCTATAGAGGATAGTAATCCAGTAGAGCCTAGTAGACCCCTGTAGAGGCCAGTAGAACCCTGTAGAACTCAGTCGAGGCCAGTAGAGTCCAGTAGACCCCTGTAGAGTCCATTAGAGCCAAGCAGAACCCTGTACAGGCCAGCAGAATCCTGTAGAGGCCAATAGAGACAGCAGCTACTCTTCCTGGGGTTTGTTATGGATCCCCATTAGTTCCTGCCAAGGCAGCAGCTACTCTTCCTGGGGTTTATTATGGATCCCCATTAGTTCCTGCCAAGGCAGCAGCTACTCTTCCTGGGGTTTATTATGGATCCCCATTAGTTCCTGCCAAGGCAGCAGCTACTCTTCCTGGGGTTTATTATGGATCCCCATTAGTTCCTGTCAAGGCAGCAGCTACTCTTCCTGGGGTTTATTATGGATCCCCATTAGTTCCTGCCAAGACAGCAGCTACTCTTCCTGGGGTTTATTATGGATCCCCATTAGTTCCTGTCAAGGCAGCAGCTACTCTTCCTGGGGTTTATTATGGATCCCCATTAGTTCCTGCCAAGGCAGCAGCTACTCTTCCTGGGGTTTATTATGGATCCCCATTAGTTCCTGCCAAGGCAGCAGCTACTCTTCCTGGGGTTTATTATGGATCCCCATTAGTTCCTGTCAAGGTAGCAGCTACTCTTCCTGGGGTTTATTATGGATCCCTATTAGTTCCTGCCAAGGCAGCAGCTACTCTTCCTGGGGTTTATTATGGATCCCCATTAGTTCCTGCCAAGGCAGCAGCTACTCTTCCTGGGGTTTATTATGGATCCCCATTAGTTCCTGCCAAGGCAGCAGCTACTCTTCCTGGGGTTTATTATGGATCCCCATTAGTTCCTGCCAAGGCAGCAGCTACTCTTCCTGGGGTTTATTATGGATCCCCATTAGTTCCTGCCAAGGCAGCAGCTACTCTTCCTGGGGTTTATTATGGATCCCCATTAGTTCCTGCCAAGGCAGCAGCTACTCTTCCTGGGGTTTATTATGGATCCCCATTAGTTCCTACCAAGGCAGCTGCTACTCTTCCTGGGGTTTATTATGGATCCCCATTAGTTCCTACCAAGGCAGCAGCTACTCTTCCTGGGGTTTATTATGGATCCCCATTAGTTCCTGCCAAGGCAGCTGCTACTCTTCCTGGGGTTTATTATGGATCCCCATTAGTTCCTGCCAAGGCAGCTGCTACTCTTCCTGGGGTCCAGCAAAATTAAGGCAGTTTATACCATTTTAAAAACACTACAACACATTCACAGATTTCACAACACACTGTGTGCCCTCAGGCCCCTAATCCACCACTACCACATATCTACAGTACTAAATCCATGTGTGTGTGTGTGTGTGTGTGTGTGTGTGTGTGTGTGTGTGTGTGTGTGTGCAGTGTGTGTGTGTCTTGTGTGTGGTGTGTGTGTGTGTGTAATACTGTGGAATAGAGTTCCATGTAGTCATGGCTCTGTGTACTACTGTGGGAGTTCCATGTAGTCATGGCTCTATGTAGTACTGTGGAATAGAGTTCCATGTAGTCATGGCTCTATGTAGTACTGTGGAATAGAGTTCCATGTAGTCATGGCTCTATGTAGTACTGTGGAATAGAGTTCCATGTAGTCATGGCTCTATGTAGTACTGTGGAATAGAGTTCCATGTAGTCATGGCTCTATGTAGTACTGTGTAATAGAGTTCTATGTAGTCATGGCTCTATGTAGTACTGTGGAATAGAGTTCCATGTAGTCATGGCTCTATGTAGTACTGTGGAATAGAGTTCCATGTAGTCATGGCTCTATGTGTACTGTGGAATAGAGTTCCATGTAGTAATGGCTCTATGTAGTACTGTGGAATAGAGTTCCATGTAGTCATGGCTCTATGTAGTACTGTGGAATAGAGTTCTGTGGAATAGAGTTCCATGTAGTCATGGCTCTATGTAGTACTGTGGAATAGAGTTCCATGTAGTCATGGCTCTATGTAGTACTGTGGAATAGAGTTCCATGTAGTCATGGCTCTATGTAGTACTGTGTGCCTCCCATAGTCTGTTCTGGACTTGGGGACTGTGAAGAGACCCCTGGTGGCATGTCTTGTGGGGTATGCATGGGTGTCTGAGCTGTGTGCCAGTAGTTTAGACAGGCAGCTCGGTGCATTCAACATGTCAATACCTCTCATAAATACAAGTAGTGATGAAGTCAATCTCTCCTCCACTTTGAGCCAGGAGAGATCGACATGCATATTATAAATATTAGATCTCTGTGTACATCCAAGGGCCAACTGTGCTGCCCTGTTCTGAGCCAATTGCAATTTTCCTGAGTCCCTTTTTGGGCCTGTAGGACCTGCCTTGTTGATAGTGTTGTTAAGAAGGTAGAAACTAGGGCCTGTAGGACCTGCCTTGTTGATAGTGTTTAGAAGGTAGAAACTAGGGCCTGTAGGACCTACCTTGTTGATAGTGTTGTTAAGAAGGTAGAAACTAGGGCCTGTAGGACCTGCGTTGTTGATAGTGTTGTTAAGAAGGTAGAAACTAGGGCCTGTAGGACCTGCCTTGTTGATAGTGTTAAGAAGGTAGAAACTAGGACCTGTAGGACCTGCCATGTTGATAATGTTGTTAAGAAGGTAGAAACTAGGGCCTGTAGGACCTGCCTTGTTGATAGTGTTGTTAAGAAGGTAGAAACTAGGGCCTGTAGGACCTGCCTTGTTGATAGTGTTGTTAAGAAGGTAGAAACTAGGACCTGTAGGACCTGCCTTGTTGATAGTGTTGTTAAGAAGGTAGAAACTAGGGCCTGTAGGACCTGCGTTGTTGATAGTGTTGTTAAGAAGGTAGAAACTAGGGCCTGTAGGACCTGCCTTGTTGATAGTGTTAAGAAGGTAGAAACTAGGGCCTGTAGGACCTACCTTGTTGATAGTGTTGTTAAGAAGGTAGAAACTAGGGCCTGTAGGACCTGCCATGTTGATAATGTTGTTAAGAAGGTAGAAACTAGGGCCTGTAGGACCTGCCTTGTTGATAGTGCTGTTAAGAAGGTAGAAACCAGGGCCTTTAGGACCTGCCTTGTTGATAGTGTTGTTCAGAAGGTAGAAACTAGGGCCTGTAGGACCTGCCTTGTTGATAGTGTTGTTAAGAAGGTAGAAACTAGGGCCTGTAGGACCTGTCTTGTTGATAGTGTTGTTAAGGTAGAAACTAGGGCCTGTAGGACCTGCCTTGTTGATAGTGTTGTTAAGAAGGTAGAAACTAGGGCCTGTAGTCCCTGCCTTGTTGATAGTGTTGTTAAGAAGGTAGAAACTAGGACCTGTAGGACCTGTCTTGTTGATAGTGTTGTTAAGAAGGTAGAAACTAGGGCCTGTAGGACCTGCCTTGTTGATAGTGTTGTTAAGAAGGTAGAAACTAGGACCTGTAGGACCTGCCTTGTTGATAGTGCTGTTAAGAAGGTAGAAACTAGGGCCTGTAGGACCTGCCTTGTTGATAGTGTTGTTAAGAAGGTAGAGCAGTGCTTTATTATAGACAGACTTCTCCCCATCTTAGCTACTGTTGTATCAATATGTTTTGACCATGACAGTTTACAATCCAGTGATACTCCAAGCTGTTTAGTCTCCTCAACTTGCTCAATTTCCACATGATTTTTTATAAGATTTAGTTGAGGTTTAGGGTTTAGTGAATGTTTTGTTCTAAATAGAATTCTTTAAGTTTTAGAAATATTTAAGACTAACTTATTCCTTGCCACCCATTCTGAAACTAACTGCAGCTCTTTGTTAAGTGTTGCAGTCATTTCAATCGCTGTAGTAACTGACGTGTATAGTGTTAAGTCATCATACATAGACACTCTGGCTTCACTCAAAGTCAAAATCAGTGGCATGTCGTTAGTAAAAATTGAAAAAAGCAAGGGGCCTAAACAGTTACCCTGGGGAATTCCTGATTCTAACTGGATTATATTTGAGAGGCTTCCATTAAAGAACACCCTCTGTGTTCTGTTAGACAGGTAACTCTTTATCCACATTATAGCAGAGGGTGTAAAGCCATGACACACACATTTTGCCAGCAGCAGACCATGATCGATATTTTCAAAAGATTCACTGAAGTCTAAAAAGTGGAGGCCAGCAGAGACCAGTAGAGCCTAGTAGAACCCAGTAGAACCCAGCAAAACCCAGTAGAGGTCGGCAGAGACCAGTAGAGCCTAGTAGAACCCAGTAGAGCCTAGTAGAACCCAGCAGAGGCCAGTAGAGTCCAGTAGAACCTAGTAGAACCCTGTAGAACACAGCAGAACCCTGTAGAGGCCAGCAGAGAACAGTAGAGCCTAGTAGAACCCAGTAGAGGCCAGCAGGGGCAGTAGAGCCTAGTAGAACCCAGTAGCCAGCAGATACCAGTAGAGCCTAGTAGAACCCAGTAGAGCCTAGCAGAACCCAGCAGAACCCTGTAGAAGCCAGCAGAGACCAGTAGAGCCTAGTAGAACCCAGTAGAGGCCAGTAGAGACCAGTAGAGCCTAGTAGAACCCTGTATAACCCAGCAGAACCCTGTAGATGCCAGCAGAGAACAGTAGAACCTAGTAGAACCCTGTAGAGGCCAGCATAGACCAGTAGAACCTAGTAGAACCCAGCAGAACCCTGTAGAGGCCAGCAGAGAACAGTAGAGCCTAGTAGAACCCAGTAGAGCCTAGTAGAACCCAGCAGAGGCCAGTAGAGTCCAGTAGAGGCCAGCAGAGAACAGTAGAGCCTGGTAGAACCCAGTAGAGGCCAGCAGAAGCAGTAGAGCCTAGTAGAACCCAGTAGCCAGCAGATACCAGTAGAGCCTAGTAGAACCCAGTAGAGCCTAGCAGAACCCAGCAGAACCCTGTAGAAGCCAGCAGAGACCAGTAGAGCCTAGTAGAACCCAGTAGAGGCCAGTAGAGCCTAGTAGAACCCTGTATAACCCAGCAGAACCCTGTAGAGGCCAGCAGAGAACAGTAGAACCTAGTAGAACCCTGTAGAGGCCAGCATAGACCAGTAGAACCTAGTAGAACCCAGCAGAACCCAGTAGAGGTCGGCAGAGACCAGTAGAGCCTAGTAGAACCCAGTAGAGCCTAGTAGAACCCAGCAGAGGCCAGTAGAGTCCAGTAGAACCTAGTAGAACCCTGTAGAACACAGCAGAACCCTGTAGAGGCCAGCAGAGAACAGTAGAACCTAGTAGAACCCTGTAGAGGCCAGCATAGACCAGTAGAACCTAGTAGAACCCAGCAGAACCCTGTAGAGGCCAGCAGAGAACAGTAGAGCCTAGCACAATATTCCATGACCAGTAGGTACAGTACTCACATGAGGGTAATATTCCATGACCAGTATATACAGTACTCACATGAGGGTAATACTCCATGACAAGTAGGTACAGTACTCACATGAGGGTAATATTCCATGACCAGTAGGTACAGTACTCACATGAGGGTAATATTCCATGACCAGTAGGTACAGTACTCACATGAGGGTAATATTCCATGACCAGTAGGTACAGTACTCACATGAGGGTAATATTCCATGACCAGTAGGTACCAGTACTCACATGAGGGTAATATTCCATGACCAGTAGGTACAGTACTCCACCATGAGGGTAATATTCCATGACCAGTAGGTACTCCACGCGTCCATCTAAACCTGTACTCCAGTCTCTCACCTCCTAACGATCCACCAGCTCATGTTACCCGTGCTCCAGCAGGGGGACACGGTAGATGGCTCGCTCGTTGACAAAGTTCTGCCGGTTCTGGTAGGTGAACATCTTGACCGCCACGGTACGCTCGTCTAGAGAACCCTTATACACGGAGCCATATCGCCCTCGACCAATCAGCTGGGAGGTGGAAGTGAGAGAGGGAGAAAAATATAGGGGGTAGATGGAGAGGGACAGGGAGAAAGTGACAGAAAGATGGTTTGAGACATAAACAGACAAAGGGATTTCAAGACATTGTCAGTCATTTCTATGAGCAGGGCAGCAGCTGTTTAATGAGACCGAGCCAGTGAGAAAAATGGTTACCTCAGATCTAAGAAGAGAGAGTAATGTAACCTGACCTCTAACCCCATAGTCCACCATCTCACCTCTAAACCCCTACTCCACCATCTCACCTCTAAACCCCTACTCCACCATCTCACCTCTAAACCCCTACTCCACCATCTCACCTCTAAACCCCTACTCCACCATCTCACCTCTAAACCCCTACTCCACCATCTCACCTCTAAACCCCTACTCCACCATCTCACCTCTAAACCCCTACTCCACCATCTCACCTCTAAACCCCTCTCCACCATCTCACCTCTAAACCCCTACTCCAACATCTCACCTCTAAACCCCTACTCCACCATCTCCACCTCTATCTCACCTACAACACCACTACTCACCTCTAGTAGTTTAAGGCTGTCCAGGTCGAGGCTGGGTTCTGAGTCTGCAGCCTCCATCATGTCATAATAACCCTAACCACTAGTAACAGCAACCCTAAGTACTACAACACCACTACTCACCTCTAGTAGTTTAAGGCTGTCCAGGTCGAGGCTGGGTTCTGAGTCTGCAGCCTCCATCATGTCCATGTTGTGTAGTCCCTGTTTCCTGTCTCCACTCAGCATGCGGTACCCGAAGAACAGCGCCACGATCAGCACCGCTACTATGGAGACAGACGCCAGGGCGATCACGATGGTCTCCTCGCGGTACAGCGGCCGTGGGTCTGGGAACGATGACATCACAGGGTTAGTGGGTGACACCATCACAAGCAGGGTCAGAGGTTAGGGGTCGGAGGGTAAATGTTAGGTATTGTAGGGCACTATAAAATCTGGTGGATTTTTTTGCCTGATTCTGTTTTTGCTCTAAAAATGTTACTTTATTCTTTACAACAAAATTGGTCCACTACAATGCTACGCTGGGGCGGCAGCGTAGCCTAGTGGTTAGAGTGGAGTGTTCAAATCCCTGAGCTGACAAGGTACAAATCTAGTGGTTCTGCCCCTGAACAGGCAGTTAACCCACTGTTCCCAGGCCGTCATTGAAAATAAGAATGTGTTCTTAAATGACTTGCCTGGTTAAATAAAGTTAAAAAATAAAAAATAAAAACACATCGTGAGACCACTTTTGAGGTCTGAGAAAAATACAACACGTTTAGAGTATTGGGTGTAGTTACACTTTAATTCCAAACCAGCAAGAGACCGTTATTTGGCTAGCTATGCGCTTCTGTGGCGCTCGTGTGAGTTTCCAAAACAAATGGCCACTAGATTGATGAAAATAATCCTGATCTCATTCGCTACTTTTCCATCACTACCAGGTTATCATTAGCATCATCGCGAACAGCTACACAAAGTGTAGACATATATGTGCACAGCATCGCGCACACACACACACACACACACACACACACACACACACACACACACACACACACACACACATTCCTGTGCCGTTTGAAAAAGTTACAAGGAAATATGAATCAATGGCGAATTTTGTTTGTCTTATGATTAACTTGGGAAAATGTATGCATTTTCTACTACGTTCAATATATTTATATGTAGTTAATTACCTTCTACGTTCAAGTTGGGTGAATTTTGGCCCATTCCTCCTGACAGAGCTGGTGTAACTGAGTCAGGTTTGTAGGCCTCCTTGCTTACGCACGCTTTTTCAGTTCTACCCACAAATGTTCTATTGGATTGACGTCAGGGCTTTGTGATGGCCTCTCCAATACCTTGACTTTGTTGTCCTTTGTTGTCCTTGTTGCCATTTTGCAACAACTTTGGATGTATGCTTGGGGTCATTGTCCATTTGGAAGACCCATTTGCGACCAAGCTTTAACTTAACTGAAGTCTTGAGATGTTGCTTCAATATATCCACATAATTTTCCTACCTCATGATGCCATCTATTTTCTGAAGTGAACCAGTCCCTCTTGCAACCGTGCTTCACGGTTGGGATGGTGTTCTTCGGCTTGCAAGCCTCCCCCTTTTTTCCTCCAAACATAACGATGGTCATTATGGCCAAACAGTTCTATTTTTGTTTCATCAGAACAGAGGACATTTCTCCAAATAGTACAATCTTTGTCCCCATGTGCAGTTGCAAACTGTAGTCTGGCTATTTGATGGCGGATTTGGAGCAGTGGCTTCTTCCTTGCTGAGCAGCCTTTCAGGTTATGTCGATATACGACTCGTTTTACTGTGGATATAGATACTTTTGTACCTGTTTCCTCCAGCATCTTCACAAGGTGCTGTTGTTCTGGGATTGGTTTGCACTTTTCGCAAAGTACATTAATCTCTAGGAGACAGAATGCGTCTCCTTCCTGAGCGGTATGACGGCTGCGTAGTCCCATGGTGTTTATACTTGCGTACTATTGTTTGTACGTGATACCTTCAGGCAATTGGAAATTGATGAACCAGACTTGTAGAGATCTACAATTGTTTTATCTGAGGTCTTGGCTGATTTATTTTTATTTTCCCATGATGTCATGCAAAGAGGCACTGAGTTTGAAGGTAGCCCTTGAAATACATCCACAGGTACACCTCCAATTGACTCAAATTATGTCAATTAACAGAAACACAACCCAAACAAGCCTTCTTTAACACAGCGCGCATCCAACCAGGAAGCCAGCCGCACCAATGTGTCGGAGGAAACACTGTGCACCTGGCGACCTGGTTAGCGTGCACTGCGCCCCGCCACAGGAGTTGCTGGGGCGCGATAAGACAACGATATCCCTACCGGCCAAACACTCCCTAACCCGGATGACGCTAGGCCAATTGTGCGTCGCCCCACGAACCTCCTGGTCGCAGACGGTTGCGACAGAGCCTGGGTCTCTGGTGGCACAGCTAGCACTGCAATGCAGCCCTAGACCACTGGGAGGCCCCAAAGTAGATGTTCTGACCGACTTGCAAAAGCTATAGTTTGTTAACAAGAAATTTGCGTAAAAAAAAGATAAAAAAGGTTTTAATGACTCCAACCAAAGTAAACTTTCAACTTCAACTGTATATCCATCCTGCCCTACCTTTCTAAAACCGTTTTAAAGCCAAGTTAACAAACAGATCAGTGACCATTTCGAATCCCACCGTACCTTCTCCGCTATGCAATCTGGTTTCCGAGCTGGTCATGGTTGCACCTCAGCCACCCTCAAGGTCCTAAAGGATATCATAACCGCCATCGATAAAAGACAGTGCAGGAGTCTTCATCGACCTGGCCAAGGTTTTCAAATATGTCAACCACTGCATTCTTATCGGCAGACTCAATAGACTTAGCTTCTCAAATGACTGCCTCGCCCGGTTCACCAACGACCTCTCAGATAGAGTTCAGTGTGTCAAATCGGAGGGCATGTTGCCCGAACCTCTGGAAGTCTCTATGGGAGTATCACAGGGTTCAATTCTCGGGCCGAATCTCTTCTCTGTATACATCAATGATGTCGCTCTTGCTGCTGGTGAGTCTCTGATCCACCTCTACGCAGACGACACCATTCTGTATACCTCTGGCCCTTCTTTGGCCACTGTGTTAACTAACCTCCAGACGAGCTTCAATGCCATAAAACTCTCCTTCCGTGGCCTCCAGCTGCTCTTAAATACAAGTAAAACTAAATGCATGCTCTTCAACCGATCGCTGCCCACACCTGCCTGCCCGACTAACATCACTACTCTGGACGGTTCTGACTTAGAATATGAGGACAACTACAAATACCTTGGTGTCTGGTTAGACTGTAAACTCTCCTTCCAGACTCACATTAAACATCTCCAATCCAAAATTTAAATCTAGAATTGGCTTCCTATTTCACAACAAAGCATCCTTCACTCATGCTGCCAAACATACCCTCGTAAAACTGACCATCCTACCGATCCTTCACTTCGGCGATGTCATTTACAAAATAGCCTCCAACACTCTACTCAACAAATTGGATGCAGTCTATCACAGTGCAATCCGTTTTGTCACCAAAGCCCCATATACTACCCACAACCGCGACCTGTATGCGCTCGTTGGCTGGCCCTCACAACATATTCGTTGCCAAACCCACTAGCTCCTAGGTCATCTATAAATCTAAGGATTTGCTTCTATTTGGGTCCTGTCCCCTCTATCCTATTCTTGATGAGCTGTGCCTGGTTTCCTCCTGACATTGTGCTTTGCATTCAAGCCAAGAGTTAGTTATATTTTAGTCTGGTTTCCTCCTGACATTGTGCTTTGCCTTCAGGCCAAATACATTTTTGTCTCATCAGACGACAGAATCTTTTGCCTTTTTGCTAACTCCAGGCGTTATGCCATGTGCCTTTTTCTCAGGAGTGGCATCTCTCCCATGAAGCCCAGATTGATGAAATGCTGTAGAAGCTGTTGTCCTTCTGGCAGGTTCTCCTCAGCCAAGGACATTTTTAGAAATTTTGGGGAATGTATTAAAAATAAAAAACTGAAATATCATATTGACACAAGTATTCAGACCCTTTACTCGGTACTTTGTTGAAGCACCTTTGGCAGCAATTACAGCCTTGAGTCTTCTTGGGTATGACTCTACAGGCTTGGCACACCTGTATTTGGGGAGTTCCTCACATTCTTCTCTGCAGATCCTCTCAAGCTCCATCAGGTTGGATGGGGAGTGTCGCTGCACAGCTATTTTCAGGTCTCTCCAGATATTTTTTATTTTACCTTTCTTTAACTAGGCAAGTCAGTTAAGAACAAATTCTTACTTTTAATGACGGCCTAGGAACAGTGGGTAAACTGCCTTGTTCAGGGGCAGATTGACATATTTTTACCTTGTCAGCTCGGGGATTCGATCTTGCAACCTTTCTAGTCTCCCAGTCCCTGCCGCTGAAAAACATCCCCTCAGCATGATGCTGCCACCACCATGCTTCACCGTAGGGATGGTGCCAGGTTTCCTCTTGACGTGACCCTTGGCATTTAGGCCAAAGAGTTCAATCTTGATTTCATCAGACCAGAGAATCTTGTTTCTCATGGTCAGAGTCCTTTAGGTGTTTTTTAAATTGAATTTACCACAGGTGGACTCCGATCAAGTTGAAGAAACATCTCAAGGATGATCAATGGAAACAGGATGCAGCAGAGCTCAATTTCAAGTCTCATAGCAAAGGGTCTGAATACCTAAGGTTTATTATACATTATTTAATACATTTGCAAACATTTCTAAAAAACAGTTTAGCTTTTTCTTTATGGGGTATTGTGTGTAGATTGATGAGGGATAATATTTATTTATTCAATTTTCGAAGTGTGTGTCTCCTGACCCCTCCTGTCTCAGCCTCCAGTATTTATGCTGCAGTAGTTTATGTGTCGGGGGGTGGGGGTCAGTTTGTTATATCTGGAGTACTTCTCCTGTCCTATTCGGTGTCCTGTGTGAATCTAAGTGTGCTCTCTCTAATTCTCTTTCTTTCTCTCTCTTGGAGGACCTGAGCCCTAGGACCATGCCTCAGGACTACCTGACATGATGACTCCTTGCTGTCCCCAGTCCACCTGGCCGTGCTGCTGCTCCAGTTTCAACTGTTCTGCCTTATTATTATTGGATCATGCTGGTCATTTATGAACATTTGAACATCTTGGCCATGTTCTGTTATAATCTCCACCCGGCACAGCCAGAAGAGGACTGGCCACCCCACATAGCCTGGTTCCTCTCTAGGTTTCTTCCTAGGTTTTGGCCTTTCTAGGGAGTTTTTCCTAGCCACCGTGCTTCTACACCTGCATTGCTTGCTGTTTGGGGTTTTAGGCTGGGTTTCTGTACAGCACTTTGACATATCAGCTGATGTACGAAGGGCTTTATAAATACATTTGATTTGATTTGATTTAGAATAAGGCTGTAACGTAACAAAATGACCCTTTGGAGTTAGAAACCTCTTTTGCGACATGGCAGGATTGACCTTGCGACCTGGCAGGATTGACCTTGCGACCTGGCAGGATTGACCTTGCGACCTGGCAGGATTGACCTTGCGACCTGGCAGGATTGACCTCGCGACCTGGCAGGATTGACCTTGCGACCTGGCAGGATTGACCTTGCGACCTGGCAGGATTGACCTCGCGACCTGGCAGGATTGACCTTGCGACCTGGCAGGATTTTGACCTTGCGACCTGGCAGGATTGACCTTGCGACCTGGCAGGATTGACCTTGCGACCTGGCAGGATTGACCTTACTTCCTGTTTCTGAATCAACAGTAATTTCATAAGAGATGAAACAGAATCCACTGGGGGATTTCATGGGTTTATCATAGTTGTTATATACGCGGTTGTAATATAGTTGTAATACAGTTCATGAGTTTTATAGAGTATCTTTGGTCTGTCCTAGGTTCCTGGAGTATGGTGAATATAAAGGACATCTATATGGGACCAGTATTGATGCTGTCAAAGATGTGATAGACAGTGGAAGGATGTGTGTTATTGACACTGAGCCACATGTAAGTTATATTCCTTTACTCCTGTATCTATAGGAAGGTTTTTAACCCATATCACAGCAGGAAAAAGGATTCATTGTGGATTTGTTCATTTGTCTTAAAGGTTAAAGGTTACACTAAACAGTAATGACAACTTTATAATGGGTTGGTTTAAAATTAAGTTACTAATAGAGTTGAAGTCGGAAGTTTACGTACACCTCGGCCAAATACATTTAAACTCAGTTTTTCACAATTCCTGACATTTAATCCTAGTAAAGATTTCCTGTTTTAGGTCAGTTAGGATCACCACTTTATTTTAAAGAATGTGAAGCGTCAGAATAATAGTAGAGAGAATTATTTCAGCTTTTATTTCTTTCATCACAATCCCAGTGGGTAAGAAGTTTGTGTGTAGATTGAAGAGGAAATAAAAAATGTAAAAATATAATCCGTTTTAGAATAAGGCTGTAACGTAACAAAATGTGGAAAAGGTCAAGGGGTCTGAATACTTTCTGAAGGCCCTGTATCTATTATAGGTACTTCGTTTTCATAGTTGAATTAGTACTTGTAGCAGTAGCTTTTATTAGTTGTAGGCTTATTAGTAAAACAACTGTTTAGTGCTGTTACTGTACGTTTTCATTTATTATTATTATTATTATTATTATAATACAGACTTAGTCTATATCTTAATGAATTAAGTCACTGAGCTAATGACCGCCAGCCAGACTGTGTGTCTCTGTCTGTCCTCTCATATCATGAACACAAACTAGCTTTTAATTGGCAAACATCACATTTCAGGGGAACAGACGTGTCTCCTCCTCCTCCTCCTCCTCCTCCTCCTCCTCCTCCTCCATGGTTAAATCACCAGATTAAACGAGAGGGAAGAGATAGGATGATGAATGTGAATGGCAGTAGCTTTGTGCAGAGCAGGTGATTTAGACAACGTCTCAAATGGCACCCTATTCCCTATATAGTGCACTACTAGTGACCAGAGCCCTATTCCCTATATAGAGCACTACTTTTGGCCAGGACCCATAGTACACTATGTAGGGAATAGGGCTCTGGTCTATAGTAGTGCACTATATAGGGAATAGGGCTCTGGTCTATAGTAGTGCACTATATAGGGAATAAATATATATATAGAACACTACTAGACTCCATCAGGCAGTATTACTCAGTAGTGTTGTTCTGTTAGACTCCATCAGGCAGTATTACTCAGTAGTGTTGTTCTGTTGGACTCCATCAGGCAGTATTACTCAGTAGTGTTGTTCTGTTGGACTCCATCAGGCAGTATTACTCAGTAGTGTTGTTCTGTTGGACTCCATCAGGCGGTATTACTCAGTAGTGTTGTTCTGTTGGACTCCATCAGGCAGTATTACTCAGTAGTGTTGTTCTGTTGGACTCCATCAGGCAGTATTACTCAGTAGTGTTGTTCTGTTGGACTCCATCAGGCAGTATTACTCAGTAGTGTTGTTCTGTTGGACTCCATCAGGCAGTATTACTCAGTAGTGTTGTTCTGTTAGACTCCATCAGGCAGTATTACTCAGTAGTGTTGTTCTGTTAGACTCCATCAGGCAGTATTACTCAGTAGTGTTGTTCTGTTGGACTCCATCAGGCAGTATTACTCAGTAGTGTTGTTCTGTTGACTCCATCAGGCAGTATTACTCAGTAGTGTTGTTCTGTTGGACTCCATCCATCAGTGTTGTTCTGGACTCCATCAGTATTACTCAGTAGTGTTGTTCTGTTGGACTCCATCAGGCAGTATTACTCAGTAGTGTTGTTCTGTTGGACTCCATCAGGCAGTATTACTCAGTAGTGTTGTTCTGTTAGACTCCATCAGGCAGTATTACTCAGTAGTGTTGTTCTGTTAGACTCCATCAGGCAGTATTACTCAGTAGTGTTGTTCTGTTGGACTCCATCAGGCAGTATTACTCAGTAGTGTTGTTCTGTTGACTCCATCAGGCAGTATTACTCAGTAGTGTTGTTCTGTTAGACTCCATCAGTATTACTCCAGTCAGCAGTGTTGTTGTGTTACTCCATCAGGCAGTATTACTCAGTAGTTGTTCTGTTAGACTCCTCAGGCAGTATTACTCAGTAGTGTTGTTCTGTTAGACTCCATCAGGCAGTATTACTCAGTAGTGTTGTTCTGTTCAGGCAGACTCCATCAGGCAGTATTACTCAGTAGTGTTGTTCTGTTAGACTCCATCAGGCAGTATTACTCAGTAGTGTTGTTCTGTTGGACTCCATCAGGCAGTATTATCAGTAGTGTTGTTCTGTTAGACTCCATCAGGCAGTATTACTCAGTAGTGTTGTTCTGTTGGACTCCATCAGGCAGTATTACTCACTAGTGTTGTTCTGTTAGACTCCATCAGGCAGTATTACTCAGTAGTGTTGTTCTGTTAGACTCCATCAGGCAGTATTACTCAGTAGTGTTGTTCTGTTGGACTCCATCAGGCAGTATTACTCAGTAGTGTTGTTCTGTCAGTGGACTCCATCAGGCAGTATTACTCAGTGTTGTTCTGTTGGACTCCATCAGGCAGTATTACTCAGTAGTGTTGTTCTGTTGACTCCATCAGGCAGTATTACTCAGTAGTGTTGTTCTGTTGGACTCCATCAGGCATCAGTAGTGTTGTTCTGTTGGACTCCATCAGGCAGTATTACTCAGTAGTGTTGTTCTGTTGGACTCCATCAGGCAGTATTACTCAGTAGTGTTGTTCTGTTAGACTCCATCAGGCAGTATTACTCAGTAGTGTTGTTCTGTTAGACTCCATCAGGCAGTATTACTCAGTAGTGTTGTTCTGTTAGACTCCATCAGGCAGTATTACTCAGTAGTGTTGTTCTGTTAGACTCCATCAGGCAGTATTACTCAGTAGTGTTGTTCTGTTAGACTCCATCAGGCAGTATTACTCAGTAGTGTTGTTCTGTTAGACTCCATCAGGCAGTATTACTCAGTGTTGTTCTGTTAGACTCCATCAGGCAGTATTACTCAGTAGTATTACTCAGTGTCCATGTATTACTCAGTAGTGTTGTTCTGTTAGACTCCATCAGGCAGTATTACTCAGTAGTGTTGTTCTGTTGGACTCCATCAGCAGTATTACAGTATTACGGTATTACTCAGTAGTGTTGTTCTGTTAGACTCCATCAGGCAGTATTACTCAGTAGTGTTGTTCTGTTGACTCCATCAGGCAGTATTACTCAGTAGTGTTGTTCTGTTAGACTCCATCAGGCGGTATTACTCAGTAGTGTTGTTCTGTTGGACTCCATCAGGCAGTATTACTCAGTAGTGTTGTTCTGTTAGACTCCATCAGGCAGTATTACTCAGTAGTGTTGTTCTGTTAGACTCCATCAGGCGGTATTACTCAGTAGTGTTGTTCTGTTAGACTCCATCAGGCAGTATTACTCAGTAGTGTTGTTCTGTTAGACTCCATCAGGCAGTATTACTCAGTAGTGTTGTTCTGTTGGACTCCATCAGGCAGTATTACTCAGTAGTGTTGTTCTGTTGGACTCCATCAGGCAGTATTACTCAGTAGTGTTGTTCTGTTAGAATCCATCAGGCAGTATTACTCAGTAGTGTTGTTGTGTTGGACTCCATCAGGCAGTATTACTCAGTAGTGTTGTTCTATTAGACTCCATCAGGCAGTATTACTCAGTAGTGTTGTTCTGTTAGACTCCATCAGGCAGTATTACTCAGTAGGCAGTATTACTCAGTAGTGTTGTTCTGTTGGACTCCATCAGGCAGTATTACTCAGTAGTGTTGTTTGTTCCTGTTAGTGTTGTTCCATCAGGCAGTATTACTCAGTAGTGTTGTTCTGTTGGACTCCATCAGGCAGTATTACTCAGTAGTGTTGTTCTGTTAGACTCCATCAGGCAGTATTACTCTGTAGTGTTGTTCTGTTAGACTCCATCAGGCAGTATTACTCAGTAGTGTTGTTCTGTTGGACTCCATCAGGCAGTATTACTCAGTAGTGTTGTTCTGTTGGACTCCATCAGGCAGTATTACTCAGTAGTGTTGTTCTGTTAGACTCCATCAGGCAGTATTACTCAGTAGTGTTGTTGTGTTAGACTCCATCAGGCAGTATTACTCAGTAGTGTTGTTCTATTAGACTCCATCAGGCAGTATTACTCAGTAGTGTTGTTCTGTTAGACTCCATCAGGCAGTATTACTCAGTAGTGTTGTTGTGTTGACTTCAGTAGTGTTGTTCTGTTGGACTCCATCAGGCAGTATTACTCAGTAGTGTTGTTCTGTTAGACTCCATCAGGCAGTATTACTCAGTAGTGTTGTTCTGTTAGACTCCATCAGGCATCAGGCAGTATTACTCAGTAGTGTTGTTCTGTTAGACTCCATCAGGCAGTATTACTCAGTAGTGTGTTCTGTTGGACTCCATCAGGCAGTATTACTCAGTAGTGTTGTTCTGTTAGACTCCATCAGGCAGTATTACTCAGTAGTGTTGTTCTGTTGGACTCCATCAGGCAGTATTACTCAGTAGTGTTGTTCTGTTGACTCCATCAGGCAGTATTACTCAGTAGTGTTGTTCTGTTAGACTCCATCAGGCAGTATTACTCAGTAGTGTTGTTCTGTTGGACTCCATCAGGCAGTATTACTCAGTAGTGTTGTTCTGTTGGACTCCATCAGGCAGTATTACTCAGTAGTGTTGTTCTGTTGGACTCCATCAGGCAGTATTACTCAGTAGTGTTGTTCTGTTAGACTCCATCAGGCAGTATTACTCAGTAGTGTTGTTCTGTTGGACTCCATCAGGCAGTATTACTCAGTAGTGTTGTTCTGTTGGACTCCATCAGGCAGTATTACTCAGTAGTGTTGTTCTGTTGGACTCCATCAGGCAGTATTACTCAGTAGTGTTGTTCTGTTAGACTCCATCAGGCAGTATTACTCAGTAGTGTTGTTCTGTTAGACTCCATCAGGCAGTATTACTCAGTAGTGTTGTTCTGTTAGACTCCATCAGGCAGTATTACTCAGTAGTGTTGTTCTGTTAGACTCCATCAGGCAGTATTACTCAGTAGTGTTGTTCTGTTAGACTCCATCAGGCAGTATTACTCAGTAGTGTTGTTCTGTTAGACTCCATCAGGCAGTATTACTCAGTAGTGTTGTTCTGTTAGACTCCATCAGGCAGTATTACTCAGTAGTGTTGTTCTGTTAGACTCCATCAGGCAGTATTACTCAGTAGTGTTGTTCTGTTAGACTCCATCAGGCAGTATTACTCAGTAGTGTTGTTCTGTTAGACTCCATCAGGCAGTATTACTCAGTAGTGTTGTTCTGTTGGACTCCATCAGGCAGTATTACTCAGTAGTGTTGTTCTGTTAGACTCCATCAGGCGGTATTACTCAGTAGTGTTGTTCTGTTAGACTCCATCAGGCAGTATTACTCAGTAGTGTTGTTCTGTTGGACTCCATCAGGCAGTATTACTCAGTAGTGTTGTTCTGTTAGACTCCATCAGGCGGTATTACTCAGTAGTGTTGTTCTGTTGGACTCCATCAGGCAGTATTACTCAGTAGTGTTGTTCTGTTAGACTCCATCAGGCAGTATTACTCAGTAGTGTTGTTCTGTTAGACTCCATCAGGCGGTGTGTCTCATTAGTGTTGTTCTGTTAGACTCCATCAGGCAGTATTACTCAGTAGTGTTGTTCTGTTAGACTCCATCAGGCAGTATTACTCAGTAGTGTTGTTCTGTTGGACTCCATCAGGCAGTATTACTCAGTAGTGTTGTTCTGTTAGACTCCATCAGGCAGTATTACTCAGTAGTGTTGTTCTGTTAGACTCCATCAGGCAGTATTACTCAGTAGTGTTGTTCTGTTAGACTCCATCAGGCAGTATTACTCAGTAGTGTTGCTCTGTTAGACTCCATCAGGCAGTATTACTCAGTAGTGTTGTTCTGTTAGACTCCATCAGGCAGTATTACTCAGTAGTGTTGTTCTGTTGGACTCCATCAGGCAGTATTACTCAGTAGTGTTGTTCTGTTAGACTCCATCAGGCAGTATTACTCAGTAGTGTTGTTCTGTTGGACTCCATCAGGCAGTATTACTCAGTAGTGTTGTTCTGTTGGACTCCATCAGGCAGTATTACTCAGTAGTGTTGTTCTGTTAGACTCCATCAGGCAGTATTACTCAGTAGTGTTGTTCTGTTGGACTCCATCAGGCAGTATTACTCAGTAGTGTTGTTCTGTTGGACTCCATCAGGCAGTATTACTCAGTAGTGTTGTTCTGTTGGACTCCATCAGGCAGTATTACTCAGTAGTGTTGCTCTGTTAGACTCCATCAAGCAGTATTACTCAGTAGTGTTGTTCTGTTGGACTCCATCAGGCAGTATTACTCAGTAGTGTTGTTCTGTTTGTGGTCCTTCTGTGGCTCAGTTGGTAGAGCATGGCGCTTGTAACGCCAGGGTAGTGGGTTCGATCCCCGGGACCACCCATACGTAGAATGTATGCACACATGATTGTAAGTCGCTTTGGATAAAAGCGTCAGCTAAATGGCATATATTATATTATTATTATTCTGTTGGACTCCATCAGGCAGTATTACTCAGTAGTGTTGTTCTGGCGGTGTGTCTCATTAGTGTTGTTGGGGAGTGACAGAGAAGCGGATCCAGGTTCTGTGTGGAGGCCGCCAGTACCCTAACCAGTACCCTAACCAGTACCCTAACCAGTACCCTAACCAGTACCCTAACCAGTACCCTAACCAGTACCCTAACCAGTACCCTAACCAGTACCCTAACCAGTACCCTAACCCGGTACCCTAACCGTACCCTAACCGGTACCTAACCAGTACCCTAAACCTAACCAGTAACCCCTAACCAGTACCCTAACCCACCCTAACCAGTACCCTAACCAGTACCCTAACCAGTACCCTAACCAGTACCCTAACCAGTACCCTAACCAGTACCCTAACCAGTACCCTAACCAGTACCCTAACCAGTACCCTAACCAGTACCCTAACCAGTACCCTAACCAGTACCCTAACCAGTACCCTAACCAGTACCCTAACCAGTACCCTAACCAGTACCCTCCAGGCTCTCCCGTCTGTCTCTCCTGCTTTCTCTCTCTCTCTGCAGCAACTCTAAGGAGACGGCCATTGTGCTGCTTAGCAGACTCCCCGGGTAGGTCTATATAAACCCAGCATAAAGCCACCACACTGACCCTCACAACGAAAAGAACCAGCACAGCCCTCCACAATGAGTTCTACCTGGCTAGGATACTCACCTGAACTTAGAAGTCAGAGGCTGATGTAAAACAGACCAATACACATCATGATGCCAGAGGCTGATGTAAACAGACCAATACACATCATGATGCCAGAGGCTGATGTAAACAGACCAATACACATCATGATGCCAGAGGCTGATGTAAACAGACCAATACACATCATGATGCCAGAGGCTGATGTAAACAGACCAATACACATCATGATGCCAGAGGCTGATGTAAACAGACCAATACACATCATGATGCCAGAGGCTGATGTAAACAGACCAATACACATCATGATGCCAGAGGCTGATGTAAACAGACCAATACATCATGATGCCAGAGGCTGATGACCAATACACATCATGATGTCAGAGGCTGATGTAAACAGACCAATAACATCATGATGCCAGAGGCTGATGTAAACAGACCAATACACATCATGATGCCAGAGGCTGATGTAAACAGACCAATACACATCATGATGCCAGAGGCTGATGTAAACAGACCAATACACATCACGATGTCAGAGGCTGATGTAAACAGACCAATACACATCATGATGCAAGAGGCTGATGTAAAACAGACCAATACACATCATGATGCCAGAGGCTGATGATGACCAATACACATCATGATGCCAGAGGCTGACCAATAAAACAGACCAATACACATCATGATGCCAGAGGCTGATGTAAACAGACCAATACACATCATGATGCCAGAGGCTGATGTAAAACAGACCAATACACATCATGATGCCAGAGGCCAGAATACACATCATGATGCCAGAGGCTGATGTAAAAACAGACCTGATGTAAACAGACCAATACACATCATGATGCCAGAGGCTGATGTAAACAGACCAATACACATCATGATGCCAGAGGCTGATGTAAACAGACCAATACACATCATGATGCCAGAGGCTGATGTAAACAGACCAATACACATCATGATGCCAGAGGCTGATGTAAACAGACCAATACACATCATGATGCCAGAGGCTGATGTAAACAGACCAATACACATCATGATGCCAGAGGCTGATGTAAACAGACCAATACACATCATGATGCCAGAGGCTGATGTAAACAGACCAATACACATCATGATGCCAGAGGCTGATGTAAACAGACCAATACACATCATGATGCCAGAGGCTGATGTAAACAGACCAATACACATCATGATGCCAGAGGCTGATGTAAACAGACCAATACACATCATGATGCCAGAGGCTGATGTAAACAGACCAATACACATCATGATGCCAGAGGCTGATGTAAACAGACCAATACACATCATGATGCCAGAGGCTGATGTAAACAGACCAATACACATCATGATGCCAGAGGCTGATGTAAACAGACCAATACACATCATGATGCCAGAGGCTGATGTAAACAGACCAATACACATCATGATGCCAGAGGCTGATGTAAACAGACCAATACATCATGCCATGATGCCAGAGGCTGATGTAAAACAGACCAATACACATCATGATGCCAGAGGCTGATGTAAACAGACCAATACACATCATGATGCCAGAGGCTGATGACCAATACACATCATGATGCCAGAGGCTGATGTAAACAGACCAATACACATCATGATGCCAGAGGCTGATGTAAACAGACCAAAATCAGATGCCAGAGGCTGATGTACACATCATGATGCCAGAGGCTGATGTAAACAGACCAATACACATCATGATGCCAGAGGCTGATGTAAACAGACCAATACACATCATGATGCCAGAGGCTGATGTAAACAGACCAATACACATCATGATGCCAGAGGCTGATGTAAACAGACCAATACACATCATGATGCCAGAGGCTGATGTAAACAGACCAATACACATCATGATGCCAGAGGCTGATGTAAACAGACCAATACACATCATGATGCCAGAGGCTGATGTAAACAGACCAATACACATCATGATGCCAGAGGCTGATGTAAACAGACCAATACACATCATGATGCCAGAGGCTGATGTAAAACAGACCAATACACATCATGATGCCAGAGGCTGATGTAAACAGACCAATACACATCATGATGCCAGAGGCTGATGTAAACAGACCAATACACATCATGATGCCAGAGGCTGATGTAAACAGACCAATACACATCATGATGCCAGAGGCTGATGTAAACAGACCAATACACATCATGATGCCAGAGGCTGAGGCATGATGATGTAAACAGACCAATACACATCATGATGCCAGAGGCTGATGTAAACAGACCAATACACATCATGATGCCAGAGGCTGATGTAAACAGACCAATACACATCATGATGCCAGAGGATGTAAACAGACCAATACACATGATGCCAGAGGCTGAAACAGACCAATACATCATGATCATGATGCATCATGATGCCAGAGGCTGATGTGCCAGAGGCTGATGTAAACAGACACATCATGATGCCAGAGGCTGATCAGACCAATACACATCATGATGCCAGAGGCTGATGTAAACAGACCAATACACATCATGATGCCAGAGGCTGATGTAAACAGACCAATACACATCATGATGCCAGAGGCTGATGTAACAGACCAATACACATCATGATGCCAGAGGCTGATGTAAACAGACACATCATGATGCCAGAGGCTGATGTAAACAGACCAATACACATCATGATGCCAGAGGCTGATGTAAACAGACCAATACACATCATGATGCCAGAGGCTGATAAACAGACCAATACACATCATGATGCCAGAGGCTGATGTAAACAGACCAATACACATCATGATGCCAGAGGCTGATGTAAACAGACCAATACACATCATGATGTCAGAGGCTGATGTAAACAGACCAATACACATCATGATGCCAGAGGCTGATGTAAACAGACCAATACACATCATGATGCCAGAGGCTGATGTAAACAGACCAATACACATCATGATGCCAGAGGCTGATGTAAAACAGACCAATACACATCATGATGCCAGAGGCTGATGTAAACAGACCAATACACATCATGATGCCAGAGGCTGATGTAAACAGACCAATACACATCATGATGCCAGAGGCTGATGTAAACAGACCAATACACATCATGATGCCAGAGGCTGATGTAAACAGACCAATACACATCATGATGCCAGAGGCTGATGTAAAACAGACCAATACACATCATGATGCCAGAGGCTGATAAACAGTATCAACAGAGGCTGATGTAAACAGACCAATACACATCATGATGCCAGAGGCTGATGTAAACAGACCAATACACATCATGATGCCAGAGGCTGATGTAAACAGACCAATACACATCATGATGCCAGAGGCTGATGTAAACAGACCAATACACATCATGATGCCAGAGGCTGATGTAAACAGACCAATAAATCATGATGCCAGAATACACATCATGATGCCAGAGGCTGATGTAAACAGACCAATACACATCATGATGCCAGAGGCTGATGTAAACAGACCAATACACATCATGATGCCAGAGGCTGATGTAAACAGACCAATACACATCATGATGCCAGAGGCTGATGTAAACAGACCAATACACATCATGATGCCAGAGGCTGAAAACAGACCAATACACATCATGATGCCAGAGGCTGATGTAAACAGACCAATACACATCATGATGCCAGAGGCTGATGTAAACAGACCAATACACATCATGATGCCAGAGGCTGATGTAAACAGACCAATACACATCACGATGTCAGAGGCTGATGTAAACAGACCAATACACATCATGATGCCAGAGGCTGATGTGACCAATACACATCATGATGCCAGAGGCTGATGTAAACAGACCAATACATCATGATGCCAGAGGCTGATGTAAACAGACCAATACACATCATGATGCCAGAGGCTGATGTAAACAGACCAATACACATCATGATGCCAGAGGCTGATGTAAACAGACCAATACACATCATGATGCCAGAGGCTGATGTAAACAGACCAATACACATCATGATGCCAGAGGCTGATGTAAAACAGACCAATACACATCATGATGCCAGAGGCTGATGTAAACAGACCAATACACATCATGATGCCAGAGGCTGATGTAAAACAGACCAATACACATCATGATGCCAGAGGCTGATGTAAACAGACCAATACACATCATGATGCCAGAGGCTGATGTAAACAGACCAATACACATCATGATGCCAGAGGCTGATGTAAAACAGACCAATACACATCATGATGCCAGAGGCTGATGTAAACAGACCAATACACATCATGATGCCAGAGGCTGATGTAAACAGACCAATACACATCATGATGCCAGAGGCTGATGTAAACAGACCAATACACATCATGATGCCAGAGGCTGATGTAAATCATGATGCCAATAAACACATCATGATGCCAGAGGCTGATGTAAACAGACCAATACACATCATGATGCCAGAGGCTGATGTAAACAGACCAATACACATCATGATGCCAGAGGCTGATGTAAACAGACCAATACACATCATGATGCCAGAGGCTGATGTAAACAGACCAATACACATCACGATGTCAGAGGCTGATGTATTGTCAACAGAACAATACACAGCTCATGCTAATCAGAACAACATAACAGTCTCTCAGTCTTGGTTATAAATAGTAACAGAGACAGACAGGATGTAATCAGAACAATGAGACAGAGGACACAGTAACATGGTGAGACATTGCTCTCTATTCTTCCACTGAATACCCCCCCTTCCTTCGGCTAATTTGACCTAATACTCACTCAATGCTTTTATAATGGCTGTAAAGATTGTTGTCGCTGAGCCAAATGTTTCAGTAGTTAGTCACAGTGATATGATCATACCATCTTATAGCTTTTTCGCTGAGCAGAATGGCTTTACAGAGAGGCTGGGCGGATGGTCAGGGGTTAGAGGTTAACTGTCAGGGGTTATCGTACTTACATAGCTGTGCAGAGGTGGGGCTGGGCGGAGGGTCAGGGGTTAGAGGTTAAGTGTCAGGGGTTATGGTACTTACATAGCTGTGCAGAAGTGGGGCTGGGCGGAGGGTCAGGGGTTAGAGGTTAAGTGTCAGGGGTTATGGTACTTACATAGCTGTGCAGAAGTGGGGCTGGGCGGAGGGTCAGGGGTTAGAGGTTAAGTGTCAGGGGTTATGGTACTTACATAGCTGTGCAGAAGTGGGGCTGGGCGGAGGGTCAGGGGTTAGAGGTTAAGTGTCAGGGGTTATGGTACTTACATAGCTGTGCAGAAGTGGGGCTGGGCGGAGGGTCAGGGGTTAGAGGTTAAGTGTCAGGGGTTATGGTACTTACATAGCTGTGCAGAAGTGGGGCTGGGCGGAGGGTCAGGGGTTAGAGGTTAAGTGTCAGGGGTTATGGTACTTACATAGCTGTGCAGAAGTGGGGCTGGGCGGGGGTCAGGGGTTAGAGGTTAAGTGTCAGGGGTTATGGTACTTACATAGCTGTGCAGAAGTGGGGCTGGGCGGGGGAGGGTCAGGGGTTGACTGTCAGGGGTTTGGTACTTACATAGCTGTGCAGAAGTGGGGCTACAGGGTCAGCAGTGTCAGGGGTTATGGTACTTACATAGCTGTGCAGAAGTGGGGCTGAGACGGAGTGGGGTCACGAGGTTAAGTGTCAGGGTTATGGCACATAGCTGTGCTGGGGCTGAAGTCCCCGACGTTACACATGTTGGTGCTACAGCAGCAGAATCCTGGAGGAGGATCTGAGAGGAGGATGGTAGACCACGCAACGGACAGGATGTTGTGAGTCCAGCATCCTGGAGGAGGATAGAGAGGAGGATGAGAGACTGCTGCGGACAGGATGTTAGTCCAGCATCCTGGAGGAGGATAGAGAGGAGGATGAGAGACTGCTGCGGACAGGATGTGAGTCCAGCATCCTGGAGGAGGATAGAGAGGAGGATGAGAGACTGCTGCGGACAGGATGTGACTGTGTGTTCTGCCTTTGATTATAAACACTGTGTGGGTCAGAGTGAGTGAGTGAGTGAGTGAGTGAGTGAGTGAGTGAGTGAGTGAGTGAGTGAGTGAGTGAGTGAGTGAGTGAGTGAGTGAGTGAGTGAGTGACAGAAAGACACCAACCAAGAATTCACAAAATGGGCCAAATACCAAATTGAGACCGTATGCAGAAGTCTTCAAAAATATCCTGTGTACAACGTAAAACACCAAATAATGCATGAAGAGCATAATTAGGCCGATACCCAATAATGATAAAAATCCAGAAAAGAGCCATTAAATTCTACAACAACCTAAAAGGAAGCGATTCCCAAACCTTCCATAACAAAGCCATCACCTACAGAGAGATGAACCTGGAGAAGAGTCCCCTAAGCAAGCTGGTCCTGGGGCTCTGTTCACAAACACAAACACACCCTACAGAGCCCCAGCACAGCAACACAATTAGACACAACCAAATCATGAGAAAACAAAAAAGGTAATTACTTGACACATTGGAAAGAATTAACAAAAAACAGAGCAAACTAGAATGGTATTTGGCCCTAAAACAGAGAGTACACAGTGGCAGAATACCTGAACACTGTGACTGACCCAAACTTAAGGAAAGCTTTGACTATGTACAGACTCAGTGAGCATAGCCTTGCTATTGAGAAAGGCCGCCGTAGGCAGACATGGCTCTCAAGAGAAGACAGGCTATGTGCTCACTGCCCACAAAATGAGGTGGAAACTGAGATGCACTTCCTAACCTCCTGTCCAATGTATGACCATATTAGAGATACATATTTCCCTCAGATTACACAGATCCACAAAGAATTAGAAAACAAACCCGAGTTTGATAAACTCCCATATCTACTGGGTGAAATTCCACAGTGTGACATCACAGCAGCAAGATTTGTGACCTGTTGCCACAAGAAAAGGGCAACCAGTGAAGAACAAACACCAGACAGCCAGATAGACAGACAGACGGACGGACAGGGCGGACAGGACAGACAGGACAGGACAGGACAGACAGGACAGACAGGACAGACAGGACAGACAGGACAGGACAGGACAGTACAGGACGGACAGGACAGGACAGGACAGGACAGGACAGACAGGACAGTACAGGACGGACAGGACAGGACAGGACGAACAGGACAGGACAGGACAGGACAGACAGGACAGACAGGACAGGACAGGACGGACAGGACAGGACAGGACGAACAGGACAGGACAGGACAGGACGGACAGGACAGACAGGACAGACAGGACAGGACAGACAGGACAGGACGGACAGGACAGACAGGACAGACAGGACAGGACGGACAGGACAGGACAGGACGGACAGGACAGACAGGACAGACAGGACAGACAGGACAGGACAGACAGGACAGGACGGACAGGACAGACAGGACAGGACAGGACAAACAGGACAGGACAGACAGGACAGGACAGGACGGACAGGACAGGACGGACAGGACAGGACAGGACGGACAGGACAGACAGGACAGGACGGACAGGACAGACAGGACAGGACAGGACAGGACGGACAGGACAGGACGGACAGGACAGGACAGGACGGACAGGACAGACAGGACAGGACGGACAGGACAGACAGGACAGACAGGACAGACAGGACAGGACAGACACGTACCCTGTTTGAAGGTCTCTAGTGAGTGTGTATTGAGAGAGCAGACGTACCCTGTTTGACCAGGTGTATCTCTCCGTCTCTAGTCTTCTCCCACAGGCCATAGCATCGAGAGCCCTTACTGCAGCGTATAGTAGTATTATCTCTGGTCATAGGCCAGTCTCCTGCTCCTCCCACTGCTCCTCCCACTGCTCCCACACGCTGCTCCTCATACTGCTGCTGCTGGTCGTTGAAGGCACACTCACGCTCCTCACTCTGGGCAGCTAGGTGGAGAGAGAGATGGGGGGAGAGAGGGAGAGGGGATAGGGAGAGGGAGAGGGGAGAGAGAGAGGGAGAGGGGATAGGGAGAGGGGAGAGAGAGAGTGAGAATAATTTGCACTTCTGAGTCAGAAAAGGAAATAGATTTTTCGGGTTTGGTAAAGCTTTTTGTTATCTTTATCTAATTAACTACTCAGCAGCAGGCAGCATGGGTCTGGATGGGGGTATTCACATGGGGGGATGAACTGTAGGTAACCAGGTATTCACATGGGGGGATGAACTGTAGGTAACCAGGTATTCACATGGGGGGATGAACTGTAGGTAATCAGGTATTCACATGGGGGGATGAACTGTAGGTAACCAGGTATTCACATGGGGGGATGAACTGTAGGTAATCAGGTATTCACATGGGGGGATGAACTGTAGGTAACCAGGTATTCACATGGGGGGATGAACTGTAGGTAATCAGGTATTCACATGGGGGGATGAACTGTAGGTAACCAGGTATTCACATGGGGGGATGAACTGTAGGTAATCAGGTATTCACATGGGGGGATGAACTGCAGGTAACCAGGTATTCACATGGGGGGATGAACTGTAGGTAACCAGGTATTCACATGGGGGGATGAACTGTAGGTAACCAGGTATTCACATGGGGGGATGAACTGCAGGTAACCAGGTATTCACATGGGGGGATGAACTGTAGGTAACCAGGTATTCACATGGGGGGATGAACTGTAGGTAACCAGGTATTCACATGGGGGGATGAACTGTAGGTAACCAGGTATTCACATGGGGGGATGAACTGTAGGTAACCAGGTATTCACATGGGGGGATGAACTGTAGGTAATCAGGTATTCACATGGGGGGATGAACTGTAGGTAATCAGGTATTCACATGGGGGGATGAACTGTAGGTAATCAGGTATTCACATGGGGGGATGAACTGTAGGTAACCAGGTATTCACATGGGGGGATGAACTGTAGGTAACCAGGTATTCACATGGGGGATGAACTGTAGGTAACCAGGTATTCACATGGGGGGATGAACTGTAGGTAACCAGGTATTCACATGGGGGGATGAACTGTAGGTAACCAGGTATTCACATGGGGGACTGTCGGTCGGCCAGGCAGAGTACAGAACAGAACAGCTGGGCAGGAGTTCTGGAGACTCTACACCTGCCGTACACACACCCTTAGTCAAGCAAGTGAACACGCACCATTAGAGCTTGTATTGTCAATAATGCTACTATCCTGCTGGAGTTACCATGTTGTCCTGCTAGAGTTACCATGTCAATAATGCTGTTATCCTGCTGGAGTTACCATGTTATCCTGCTGGAGTTACCATGTTATCCTGCTGGAGTTACCATGTTATCCTGCTGGAGTTACCATGTTATCCTGCTAGAGTTACCATGTTATCCTACTAGAGTTACCATGTTATCCTACTAGAGTTACCATGTCAATAATGCTGTTATCCTGCTGGAGTTACCATGTTATCCTGCTGGAGTTACCATGTTATCCTGCTAGAGTTACCATGTTATCCTGCTGGAGTTACCATGTTATCCTGCTGGAGTTACCATGTTATCCTGCTGGAGTTACCATGTTATCCTGCTGGAGTTACCATGTTATCCTGCTAGAGTTACCATGTTATCCTGCTAGAGTTACCATGTTATCCTGCTAGAGTTACCATGTTATCCTGCTAGAGTTACCATGTTATCCTGCTGGAGTTACCATGTTGTCCTGTTAGAGTTACCATGTTATCCTGCTAGAGTTACCATGTTATCCTGCTAGAGTTACCATGTCAATAATGCTACTATCCTGCTGGAGTTACCATGTTATCCTGCTAGAGTTACCATGTTATCCTACTAGAGTTACCATGTCAATAATGCTACTATCCTGCTGGAGTTACCATGTTATCCTGATAGAGTTACCATGTTATCCTGCTAGAGTTACCATGTTATCCTGCTGGAGTTACCATGTTATCCTGTTAGAGTTACCATGTTATCCTGCTAGAGTTACCATGTCAATAATGCTACTATCCTGCTGGAGTTACCATGTTATCCTGCTTGGGTTACCATGTTATCCTGCTGGAGTTACCATGTTATCCTACTGGAGTTACCATGTTATCCTGCTGGAGTTACCATGTTATCCTACTGGAGTTACCATGTTATCCTGCTGGAGTTACCATGTTGTCCTGCTGGAGTTACCATGTTATCCTGCTGGAGTTACCATGTTATCCTGCTGGAGTTACCATGTTATCCCTGTTACCATGTTATCCTGCTGGAGTTACCATGTTATCCTACTGGAGTTACCATGTTATCCTGCTGGAGTTACCATGTTATCCTGCTAGAGTTACCATGTTATCCTGCTGGAGTTACCATGTTATCCTGCTGGAGTTACCATGTTATCCTACTGGAGTTACCATGTTATCCTGCTGGAGTTACCATGTTATCCTACTGGAGTTACCATGTTATCCTGCTAGAGTTACCATGTTATCCTGCTAGAGTTACCATGTTATCCTGCTAGAGTTACCATGTTATCCTGCTGGAGTTACCATGTTATCCTGTTAGAGTTACCATGTCAATAATGCTACTATCCTGCTGGAGTTACCATGTTATCCTACTGGAGTTACCATGTTATCCTACTGGAGTTACCATGTTATCCTGCTGGAGTTACCATGTTATCCTGCTAGAGTTACCATGTTATCCTGCTAGAGTTACCATGTTATCCTGCTGGAGTTACCATGTTATCCTGTTAGAGTTACCATGTCAATAATGCTACTATCCTGCTGGAGTTACCATGTTATCCTACTGGAGTTACCATGTTATCCTACTGGAGTTACCATGTTATCCTGCTGGAGTTACCATGTTATCCTGCTAGAGTTACCATGTTATCCTGCTAGAGTTACCATGTTATCCTGCTAGAGTTACCATGTTATCCTGCTAGAGTTACCATGTTATCCTGCTAGAGTTACCATGTTATCCTGCTGGAGTTACCATGTTATCCTGCTAGAGTTACCATGTTATCCTGCTGGAGTTACCATGTTATCCTACTGGAGTTACCATGTTATCCTACTGGAGTTACCATGTTATCCTGCTGGAGTTACCATGTTATCCTGCTAGAGTTACCATGTCAATAATGCTGTTATCCTGCTGGAGTTACCATGTTATCCTGCTGGAGTTACCATGTTATCCTGCTAGAGTTACCATGTTATCCTGCTGGAGTTACCATGTTATCCTACTAGAGTTACCATGTCAATAATGCTGTTATCCTGCTGGAGTTACCATGTTATCCTGCTGGAGTTACCATGTTATCCTGCTAGAGTTACCATGTTATCCTGCTGGAGTTACCTTGTTATCCTGCTGGAGTTACCATGTTATCCTGCTGGAGTTACCATGTTATCCTGCTGGAGTTACCATGTTATCCTGCTAGAGTTACCATGTTATCCTGCTAGAGTTACCATGTTATCCTGCTAGAGTTACCATGTTATCCTGCTAGAGTTACCATGTTATCCTGCTGGAGTTACCATGTTATCCTGTTAGAGTTACCATGTTATCCTGCTAGAGTTACCATGTCAATAATGCTACTATCCTGCTGGAGTTACCATGTTATCCTGATAGAGTTACCATGTTATCCTGCTAGAGTTACCATGTTATCCTGCTAGAGTTACCATGTTATCCTGCTGGAGTTACCATGTTATCCTGTTAGAGTTACCATGTTATCCTGCTAGAGTTACCATGTCAATAATGCTACTATCCTGCTGGAGTTACCATGTTATCCTGCTTGGGTTACCATGTTATCCTGCTGGAGTTACCATGTTATCCTACTGGAGTTACCATGTTATCCTGCTGGAGTTACCATGTTATCCTACTGGAGTTACCATGTTATCCTGCTGGAGTTACCATGTTGTCCTGCTGGAGTTACCATGTTATCCTGCTGGAGTTACCATGTTATCCTGCTGGAGTTACCATGTTATCCTGCTTGAGTTACCATGTTATCCTGCTGGAGTTACCATGTTATCCTACTGGAGTTACCATGTTATCCTGCTGGAGTTACCATGTTATCCTGCTAGAGTTACCATGTTATCCTGCTGGAGTTACCATGTTATCCTGCTGGAGTTACCATGTTATCCTACTGGAGTTACCATGTTATCCTGCTGGAGTTACCATGTTATCCTACTGGAGTTACCATGTTATCCTGCTAGAGTTACCATGTTATCCTGCTAGAGTTACCATGTTATCCTGCTAGAGTTACCATGTTATCCTGCTGGAGTTACCATGTTATCCTGTTAGAGTTACCATGTCAATAATGCTACTATCCTGCTGGAGTTACCATGTTATCCTACTGGAGTTACCATGTTATCCTACTGGAGTTACCATGTTATCCTGCTGGAGTTACCATGTTATCCTGCTAGAGTTACCATGTTATCCTGCTAGAGTTACCATGTTATCCTGCTGGAGTTACCATGTTATCCTGTTAGAGTTACCATGTCAATAATGCTACTATCCTGCTGGAGTTACCATGTTATCCTACTGGAGTTACCATGTTATCCTACTGGAGTTACCATGTTATCCTGCTGGAGTTACCATGTTATCCTGCTAGAGTTACCATGTTATCCTGCTAGAGTTACCATGTTATCCTGCTAGAGTTACCATGTTATCCTGCTAGAGTTACCATGTTATCCTGCTAGAGTTACCATGTTATCCTGCTGGAGTTACCATGTTATCCTGCTAGAGTTACCATGTTATCCTGCTGGAGTTACCATGTTATCCTACTGGAGTTACCATGTTATCCTACTGGAGTTACCATGTTATCCTGCTGGAGTTACCATGTTATCCTGCTAGAGTTACCATGTTATCCTACTAGAGTTACCATGTTATCCTACTAGAGTTAACATGTTATCAACAAGTCACAAATCTGAACATGTCACAAATCTGTCCTACTGCCTGAACAAGTCACAAATCTGTCCTACTGCCTGAACAAGTCACAAATCTGTCCTACTGTCTGAACAAGTCACAAATCTGTCCTACTGTCTGAACAAGTCACAAATCTGTCCTACTGCCTGAACATGTCACAAATCTGTCCTACTGTCTGAACTAGTCACATATCTGTCCTACTGTCTGAACATGTGATCGTCAGGCCCTGTAAATGACTTGTGAACGCCAAGCCCTGTAAATGACAGATCAAGCCCTGTAAATGACAGATCAAGCCCTGCAAATGACAGATCAAGCCCTGTAAATGACAGATCAAGCCCTGTAAATGACAGATCAAGCCCTGTAAATGACTAGTGATGGTCAAGCCCTGTAAATGACAGATCAAGCCCTGTAAATGACAGATCAGGCCCTGTAAATGACAGATCAAGCCCTGTAAATGACAGATCAAGCCCTGTAAATGACTAGTGATGGTCAAGCCCTGTAAATGACTAGTGATGGTCAAGCCCTGTAAATGACTAGTGATGGTCAAGCCCTGTAAATGACAGATCAAGCCCTGTAAATGACAGGTAGCACCCTGTAGCACTTATGTCGTCATGAGGCTAATCAGGGAACCACCTCCACCTTGCCCGCCAAACCAGAACCCACTACAACAGATCCACAGGTGATGTAATAGCCACTGCTCTGCACACTCTCCCACCTGGACAAGAGGATGAGAATGCTGTTCATTGACAACAGCTTGGCTTTCAGCACCATAGTGTCCCTCAAGCTCATCACTGAACTCAGGGCCCTGGGACTGAACCGCTCCCTGTGCAACTGGGTCCAAGACTAAATGGAAGAAGTTTGGAACCACCAAGACTCTTCCTGGAGCTGGCCGCCCGGCCAAACTGAGCAATCGGGGGAGAAGGGCCTTGGTCAGGGAGGTGACTAAGAACCCGATGGTCACTCTGAAAGAGCTCCAGGGTTCCTCTGTGGAGATGGGAGAACCTTCCAGAAGGACAACCATCCCTGCAGCACTCCACCAAGCAGGCCTAAAGGACTCTCAAACCATGAGAAATAAGATTCTCTGGTCTGATGAAACCAAGATTTAACTCTTTGGCCTGAATGCCAAGCGTCTGGAGGAAACCTGGCACCATCCCTATGGTGAAGCATGGTGGTGGCAGCATCATGCTGTGGGGATGTTTTTCAGCTGCAGGGACTGGGAGACTAGTCAGGATCGAGGCAAAGATGAACAGAGCAAAGTACAGAGAGATCCTTGATCTCAAAGTACAGAGAGATGAACCTGGAGAAGAGTCTTCTAAGCAAGCTGGTCCTGGGGCTCTGTTCACAAACACAAACACACCCTACAGAGCCCCAGGACAGCAACACAATTAGATCCAACCAAATCATGAGAAAACAAAAAGATAATTACTTGACACATTGGAAAGAATTAACAAAAAAACAGAGCAAACTGGAATGCTATTTGGCCCTAAACAGAGATACATATTTCCCTCAGATTACACAGATCCACAAAGAATTCGAAAAACAAACCCGATTTTGATAAACTCCCATATCTACTGGGTGAAATACCACAGTGTGACATCACAGCAGCAAGATTTGTGACCTGTTGCCACGAGAAAAGGGCAACCAGTGAAGAACAAACACCATTGTAAATAAAAACCCATATTTATGCTTATTTATTTTCCCTTGTGTACTTTAACCATTTGTATATTGTTACAACACTGTATATATATATATATATACATTTGTAATGTCTTTATTGTTTTGAAACTTCCGTATGTGTAATGTTTACTGTTCATTTTTATTGTTTATTTCACTTTTGTATAATATCTACCTCACTTGCTTTGGCAATGTTACAGTTTTTCTCAATTGCTGAAACACTAAAACCCATTTGGCTGAACAAAGTTCTCAGTTGCCTGGACTCATTTAGCTAATGATGCAGTCTGTTGTCAATACCTTACACCATTTCACACGATAAAACACAATTTGCAGATCTCACTTAGACTTTTCAGAAAAACTCTAAACACATTCTGCACTCTAATGCACATGTCATCCATACTGGTAAACACAAGGGGCAACAATCACATACAAATAGAGAACACATGTCATTGATTGAACAGAACCACTCAACATGGATTTAACCTGTTTCAAATGATGCGACACAACCAATATAAGCCAGTTCAGAGCGCAAACAGGTTGTTGAAGGTGGGAAGGAGAAAGTCTGAGAATGGATACTGTAGTACAGTGCATTGTAGGCTGTATACTGTACAATGGATGAATTGTATGGCCCTGAACATTGTGCTTTTCATTTATTAACAGTACTGACTGCTCAATAGATTTTGACTGGTTGCAGGTTCATATCAACAATGAACAAGAATTACAGTGTCACAGAGACAAAGGACAAGTTTGTGAGATGCAGGGTACAGTACAGGGTACAGTACAGGGTACAGTGCAGGGTACAGTGCAGGGTACAGTACAGGGTACAGTACAGGGTACAGTGCAGGGTACAGTGCAGGGCACAGTACAGGGTACAGTGCAGGGTACAGTGCAGGGTACAGTGCAGGGTACAGTACAGGGTACAGTACAGGGTACAGTGCAGGGTACAGTGCAGGGTACAGTACAGGGTACAGTGCAGGGTACAGTGCAGGGTACAGTGCAGGGTACAGTGCAGGGTATAGTGCAGGGTACAGTGCAGGGTACAGTACAGGGTACAGTGCAGGGTACAGTGCAGGGTACAGTACAGGGTACAGTGCAGGGTACAGTGCAGGGTACAGTACAGGGTACAGTGCAGGGTACAGTACAGGGTACAGTGCAGGGTACAGTGCAGGGTACAATGCAGGGTACAGTGCAGGGTACAGTACAGGGTACAGTGCAGGGTACAGTGCTGTAAAAATAGGGGTACAAGGAAGAACAACAAACAAAATTGCAAAGTCATTTCTGATCAATTTTGAGCTACTAAGATAGAACATGTTTTCGTTCATCAAAAGACAATGACGGAAAAATATGAATCTTTTTTTAGATTAAAAATGTACTTCTCCCTAAGAATTGTATGTTTTGAACAATGTGTTTTCTATTTGTTCAGTGTATTGTTTACTGACTGCTTGAGAGTGTATGTCATTTTGATCTCTTTGTTTATGATTTGAGAGCAGTGTTTGATTTTGAACAACAGGTAAAAACTGTTTGGAGGCGACTGTTTCATTTTGCCAGAGGAGTCAGAGGTTATGTAAATAATGCTTGAAGATGAGGTTTTGTGTTTCATTTTGCCAGAGGAGTCAGAGGTTATGTAAATAATGCTTGAAGATGAGGTTTTGTGTTTCATTTTGCCAGAGGAGTCAGAGGTTATGTAAATAATGCTTGAAGATGAGGTTTTGTGTTTCATTTTGCCAGAGGAGTCAGAGGTTATGTAAATAATGCTTGAAGATGAGGTTTTGTGTTTCATTTTGCCAGAGGAGTCAGAGGTTATGTAAATAATGCTTGAAGATGAGGTTTTGTGTTTCATTTTGCCAGAGGAGTCAGAGGTTATGTAAATAATGCTTGAAGATGAGGTTTTGTGTTTGATTTTGCCAGAGGAGTCAGAGGTTATGTAAATAATGCTTGAAGATGAGGTTTTGTGTTTCATTTTGCCAGAGGAGTCAGAGGTTATGTAAATAATGCTTGAAGATGAGGTTTTGTGTTTCATTTTGCCAGAGGAGTCAGAGGTTATGTAAATAATGCTTGAAGATGAGGTTTTGTGTTTCATTTTGCCAGAGGAGTCAGAGGTTATGTAAATAATGCTTGAAGATGAGGTTTTGTGTTTCATTTTGCCAGAGGAGTCAGAGGTTATGTAAATAATGCTTGAAGATGAGGTTTTGTGTTTCATTTTGCCAGAGGAGTCAGAGGTTATGTAAATAATGCTTGAAGATGAGGTTTTGTGTTTCATTTTGCCAGAGGAGTCAGAGGTTATGTAAATAATGCTTGAAGATGAGGTTTTGTGTTTCATTTTGCCAGAGGAGTCAGAGGTTATGTAAATAATGCTTGAAGATGAGGTTTTGTGTTTCATTTTGCCAGAGGAGTCAGAGGTTATGTAAATAATGCTTGAAGATGAGGTTTTGTGTTTCATTTTGCCAGAGGAGTCAGAGGTTATGTAAATAATGCTTGAAGATGAGGTTTTGTGTTTCATTTTGCCAGAGGAGTCAGAGGTTATGTAAATAATGCTTGAAGATGAGGTTTTGTGTTTCATTTTGCCAGAGGAGTCAGAGGTTATGTAAATAATGCTTGAAGATGAGGTTTTGTGTTTCATTTTGCCAGAGGAGTCAGAGGTTATGTAAATAATGCTTGAAGATGAGGTTTTGTGTTTCATTTTGCCAGAGGAGTCAGAGGTTATGTAAATAATGCTTGAAGATGAGGTTTTGTGTTTCATTTTGCCAGAGGAGTCAGAGGTTATGTAAATAATGCTTGAAGATGAGGTTTTGTGTTTCATTTTGCCAGAGGAGTCAGAGGTTATGTAAATAATGCTTGAAGATGAGGTTTTGTGTTTCATTTTGCCAGAGGAGTCAGAGGTTATGTAAATAATGCTTGAAGATGAGGTTTTGTGTTTCATTTTGCCAGAGAAGTCAGAGGTTATGTAAATAATGCTTGAAGATGAGGTTTTGTGTTTCATTTTGCCAGAGGAGTCAGAGGTTATGTAAATAATGCTTGAAGATGAGGTTTTGTGTTTCATTTTTGCCAGAGGAGTCAGAGGTTATGTAAATAATGCTTGAAGATGAGGTTTTGTGTTTCATTTTGCCAGAGGAGTCAGAGGTTATGTAAATAATGCTTGAAGATGAGGTTTTGTGTTTCATTTTGCCAGAGGAGTCAGAGGTTATGTAAATAATGCTTGAAGATGAGGTTTGTGTTTCATTTTGCCAGAGGAGTCAGAGGTTATGTAAATAATGCTTGAAGATGAGGTTTTGTGTTTCATTTTGCCAGAGGAGTCAGAGGTTATGTAAATAATGCTTGAAGATGAGGTTTTGTGTTTCATTTTGCCAGAGGAGTCAGAGGTTATGTAAATAATGCTTGAAGATGAGGTTTGTGTTTCATTTTGCCAGAGGAGTCAGAGGTTATGTAAATAATGCTTGAAGATGAGGTTTTGTGTTTCATTTTGCCAGAGGAGTCAGAGGTTATGTAAATAATGCTTGAAGATGAGGTTTTGTGTTTCATTTTGCCAGAGGAGTCAGAGGTGATGTAAATAGTGCTTGAAGATGAGGTTTTGTGTTTCATTTGGCCAGAGGAGTCAGAGGTTATGTAAATAGTGCTTGAAGATGAGGTTTTGTGTTTCATTTTGCCAGAGGAGTCAGAGGTTATGTAAATAGTGCTTGAAGATGAGGTTTTGTGTTTCATTTTGCCAGAGGAGTCAGAGGTTATGTAAATAATGCTTGAAGATGAGGTTTGTGTTTCATTTTGCCAGAGGAGTCA
>NC_068427.1:54843996-54973996 GCF_023373465.1 Oncorhynchus keta
TCTGTACCGTAATACCCTGTATATATCCTCCACACTGACTCTGTACCGTAATACCCTGTATATATCCTCCACATTGACTCTGTACCGGTACCCCCTGTATATAGCCTCAACATTGACTCTGTACCGTAATACCCTGTATATAGCCTCCACATTGACTCTGTACCGTAACACCCTGTATATAACCTCCACATTGACTCTGTACCGTAACACCCTGTATATAGCCTCCACATTGACTCTGTACCGTAATACCCTGTATATAGCCTCCACATTGACTCTGTACCGTAATACCCTGTATATAGCCTCCACATTGACTCTGTACCGTAATACCCTGTATATAGCCTCCACATGACTCTGTACCGTAATACCCTGTATATAGCCTCCACATTGACTCTGTACCGTAATACCCTGTATATAGCCTCCACATTGACTCTGTACCGTAATACCCTGTATATAACCTCCACATTGACTCTGTACCGTAACACCCTGTATATAGCCTCCACATTGACTCTGTACCGGTAGCCCCTGTATATAGCCTCCACATTGACTCTGTACCGGTAGCCCCTGTATATAGTCTCCACATTGACTCTGTACCGTAATACCCTGTATATAGCCTCCACATTGACTCTGTACCATAATACCCTGTATATAACCTCCACATTGACTCTGTACCATAATACCCTGTATATAACCTCCACATTGACTCTGTACCGTAATACCCTGTATATAGCCTCCACATTGACTCTGTACCGTAATACCCTGTATATAGCCTCCACTGTGACTCTGTACTGGTACCCCCCTGTGTATAGCCTCCACATTGACTCTGTACCGGTACCCCCTGTATATAGCCTCCACATTGACTCTGTACCGTAATACCCTGTATATATCCTCCACACTGACTCTGTACCGTAATACCCTGTATATATCCTCCACATTGACTCTGTACCGGTACCCCCTATATATAGCCTCAACATTGACTCTGTACCGTAATACCCTGTATATAGCCTCCACATTGACTCTGTACCGTAACACCCTGTATATAACCTCCACATTGACTCTGTACCGTAACACCCTGTATATAGCCTCCACATTGACTCTGTACCGTAATACCCTGTATATAGCCTCCACATGGACTCGGTACCGTAATACCCTGTATATAGCCTCCACATTGACTCTGTACCGTAATACCCTGTATATAGCCTCCACATCGACTCTGTACCGTAATACCCTGTATATAGCCTCCACATTGACTCTGTACCGTAATACCCTGTATATAGCCTCCACATTGACTCTGTACCGTAATACCCTGTATATAACCTCCACATTGACTCTGTACCGTAACACCCTGTATATAGCCTCCACATTGACTCTGTACCGGTAGCCCCTGTATATAGCCTCCACATTGACTCTGTACCGGTAGCCCCTGTATATAGTCTCCACATTGACTCTGTACCGTAATACCCTGTATATAGCCTCCACATTGACTCTGTACCATAATACCCTGTATATAACCTCCACATTGACTCTGTACCGTAATACCCTGTATATAACCTCCACATTGACTCTGTACCGTAATACCCTGTATATAGCCTCCACATTGACTCTGTACCGTAATACCCTGTATATAGCCTCCACTGTGACTCTGTACTGGTACCCCCCTGTGTATAGCCTCCACATTGACTCTGTACCGGTACCCCCTGTATATAGCCTCCACATTGACTCTGTACCGTAATACCCTGTATATATCCTCCACACTGACTCTGTACCGTAATACCCTGTATATATCCTCCACATTGACTCTGTACCGGTACCCCCTATATATAGCCTCAACATTGACTCTGTACCGTAATACCCTGTATATAGCCTCCACATTGACTCTGTACCGTAACACCCTGTGTATAACCTCCACATTGACTCTGTACCGTAACACCCTGTATATAGCCTCCACATGGACTCGGTACCGTAATACCCTGTATATAGCCTCCACATTGACTCTGTACCGTAATACCCTGTATATAGCCTCCACATTGACTCTGTACCGTAATACCCTGTATATAGCCTCCACATTGACTCTGTACCGTAATACCCTGTATATAGCCTCCACATCGACTCTGTACCTAATACCCTGTATATAGCCTCCACATTGACTCTGTACCGTAATACCCTGTATATAGCCTCCACATTGACTCTGTACCGTAATACCCTGTATATAGCCTCCACATTGACTCTGTACCGTAATACCCTGTATATAGCCTCCACATTGACTCTGTACCGTAATACCCTGTATATAGCCTCCACATTGACTCTGTACCGTAATACCCTGTATATAGCCTCCACATTGACTCTGTACCGTAATACCCTGTATATAGCCTCCACATGACTCTGTACCGTAATACCCTGTATATAACCTCCACATTGACTCTGTACCGTAACACCCTGTATATAGCCTCCACATTGACTCTGTACCGGTAAGCCCCTGTATATAGCCTCCACATTGACTCTGTACCGGTAGCCCCTGTATATAGCCTCCACATTGACTCTGTACCGTAATACCCTGTATATAGCCTCCACATTGACTCTGTACCATAATACCCTGTATATAACCTCCACATTGACTCTGTACCGTAATACCCTGTATATAGCCTCCACATTGACTCTGTACCGTAATACCCTGTATATAGCCTCCACATTGACTCTGTACCGTAATACCCTGTATATAGCCTCCACATTGACTCTGTACCGTAACACCCTGTATATAACCTCCACATTGACTCTGTACCGTAACACCCTGTATATAGCCTCCACATTGACTCTGTACCGTAATACCCTGTATATAGCCTCCACATGGACTCTGTACCGTAATACCCTGTATATAGCCTCCACATTGACTCTGTACCGTAATACCCTGTATATAGCCTCCACATCGACTCTGTACCGTAATACCCTGTATATAGCCTCCACATTGACTCTGTACCGTAATACCCTGTATATAGCCTCCACATCGACTCTGTACCGTAATACCCTGTATATAACCTCCACATTGACTCTGTACCGTAACACCCTGTATATAGCCTCCACATTGACTCTGTACCGGTAGCCCCTGTATATAGCCTCCACATTGACTCTGTACCGGTAGCCCCTGTATATAGTCTCCACATTGACTCTGTACCGTAATACCCTGTATATAGCCTCCACATTGACTCTGTACCATAATACCCTGTATATAACCTCCACATTGACTCTGTACCGTAATACCCTGTATATAACCTCCACATTGACTCTGTACCGTAATACCCTGTATATAGCCTCCACATTGACTCTGTACCGTAATACCCTGTATATAGCCTCCACTGTGACTCTGTACTGGTACCCCCCTGTGTATAGCCTCCACATTGACTCTGTACCGGTACCCCCTGTATATAGCCTCCACATTGACTCTGTACCGTAATACCCTGTATATATCCTCCACACTGACTCTGTACCGTAATACCCTGTATATATCCTCCACATTGACTCTGTACCGGTACCCCCTATATATAGCCTCAACATTGACTCTGTACCGTAATACCCTGTATATAGCCTCCACATTGACTCTGTACCGTAACACCCTGTGTATAACCTCCACATTGACTCTGTACCGTAACACCCTGTATATAGCCTCCACATGGACTCTGTACCGTAATACCCTGTATATAGCCTCCACATTGACTCTGTACCGTAATACCCTGTATATAGCCTCCACATTGACTCTGTACCGTAATACCCTGTATATAGCCTCCACATTGACTCTGTACCGTAATACCCTGTATATAGCCTCCACATCGACTCTGTACCGTAATACCCTGTATATAGCCTCCACATTGACTCTGTACCGTAATACCCTGTATATAGCCTCCACATTGACTCTGTACCGTAATACCCTGTATATAGCCTCCACATTGACTCTGTACCGTAATACCCTGTATATAGCCTCCACATTGACTCTGTACCGTAATACCCTGTATATAGCCTCCACATCGACTCTGTACCGTAATACCCTGTATATAGCCTCCACATTGACTCTGTACCGTAATACCCTGTATATAGCCTCCACATCGACTCTGTACCGTAATACCCTGTATATAACCTCCACATTGACTCTGTACCGTAACACCCTGTATATAGCCTCCACATTGACTCTGTACCGGTAGCCCCTGTATATAGCCTCCACATTGACTCTGTACCGGTAGCCCCTGTATATAGTCTCCACATTGACTCTGTACCGTAATACCCTGTATATAGCCTCCACATTGACTCTGTACCATAATACCCTGTATATAACCTCCACATTGACTCTGTACCGTAATACCCTGTATATAACCTCCACATTGACTCTGTACCGTAATACCCTGTATATAGCCTCCACATTGACTCTGTACCGTAATACCCTGTATATAGCCTCCACATTGACTCTGTACCGTAATACCCTGTATATAACCTCCACATTGACTCTGTACCGTAATACCCTGTATATAGCCTCCACATTGACTCTGTACCGTAATACCCTGTATATAGCCTCCACATTGACTCTGTACCGTAATACCCTGTATATAGCCTCCACATTGACTCTGTACCGTAATACCCTGTATATAGTCTCCACATTGACTCTGTGCCGGTACCCCCTGTATATAGCCTCCACATTGACTCTGTACCGTAATACCCTGTATATAGCCTCCACATTGACTCTGTACCATAATACCCTGTATATAACCTCCACATTGACTCTGTACCGTAATACCCTGTATATAGTCTCCACATTGACTCTGTACCGTAATACCCTGTATATAGCCTCCACATTGACTCTGTACCGTAATACCCTGTATATAGCCTCCACATTGACTCTGTACCGTAATACCCTGTATATAGTCTCCACATTGACTCTGTACCGTAATACCCTGTATATAGCCTCCACATTGACTCTGTACCGTAATACCCTGTATATAGCCTCCACATTGACTCTGTACCGTAATACCCTGTATATAGCCTCCACATTGACTCTGTACCGTAATACCCTGTATATAGCCTCCACATTGACTCTGTACCGTAATACCCTGTATATAACCTCCACATTGACTCTGTACCGTAATACCCTGTATATAGCCTCCACATTGACTCTGTACCGTAATACCCTGTATATAGCCTCCACATTGACTCTGTACCGTAATACCCTGTATATAGCCTCCACATTGACTCTGTACCGTAATACCCTGTATATAGTCTCCACATTGACTCTGTGCCGGTACCCCCTGTATATAGCCTCCACATTGACTCTGTACCGTAATACCCTGTATATAGCCTCCACATTGACTCTGTACCGTAATACCCTGTATATAGTCTCCACATTGACTCTGTACCGTAATACCCTGTATATAGCCTCCACATTGACTCTGTACCGTAATACCCTGTATATAGCCTCCACATTGACTCTGTACCGTAATACCCTGTATATAGTCTCCACATTGACTCTGTACCGTAATACCCTGTATATAGCCTCCACATTGACTCTGTACCGTAATACCCTGTATATAGCCTCCACATTGACTCTGTACCGTAATACCCTGTATATAGCCTCCACATTGACTCTGTACCGTAATACCCTGTATATAGTCTCCACATTGACTCTGTACCGTAATACCCTGTATATAGTCTCCACATTGACTCTGTACCGTAATACCCTGTATATAGCCTCCACATTGACTCTGTACCGTAATACCCTGTATATAGCCTCCACATTGACTCTGTACCGTAATACCCTGTATATAGCCTCCACATTGACTCTGTACCGTAATACCCTGTATATAGCCTCCACATTGACTCTGTACCGTAATACCCTGTATATAGCCTCCACATTGACTCTGTACCATAATACCCTGTATATAGCCTCCACATTGACTCTGTACCGTAATACCCTGTATATAGCCTCCACATTGACTCTGTACCGTAATACCCTGTATATAGCCTCCACATTGACTCTGTACCGTAATACCCTGTATATAGCCTCCACATTGACTCTGTACCGTAATACCCTGTATATAGCCTCCACATTGACTCTGTACCGTAATACCCTGTATATAGTCTCCACATTGACTCTGTACCGTAATACCCTGTATATAGCCTCCACATTGACTCTGTACCGTAATACCCTGTATATAGCCTCCACATTGACTCTGTACCGTAATACCCTGTATATAGCCTCCACATTGACTCTGTACCGTAATACCCTGTATATAGCCTCCACATTGACTCTGTACCGTAATACCCTGTATATAACCTCCACATTGACTCTGTACCGTAATACCCTGTATATAGCCTCCACATTGACTCTGTACCGTAATACCCTGTATATAGCCTCCACATTGACTCTGTACCGTAATACCCTGTATATAGTCTCCACATTGACTCTGTACCGTAATACCCTGTATATAGTCTCCACATTGACTCTGTGCCGTAATACCCCTGTATATAGCCTCCACATTGACTCTGTACCGTAATACCCTGTATATAGCCTCCACATTGACTCTGTACCGTAATACCCTGTATATAGTCTCCACATTGACTCTGTACCGTAATACCCTGTATATAGTCTCCACATTGACTCTGTACCGTAATACCCTGTATATAGCCTCCACATTGACTCTGTACCGTAATACCCTGTATATAGTCTCCACATTGACTCTGTACCGTAATACCCTGTATATAGCCTCCACATTGACTCTGTACCGTAATACCCTGTATATAGCCTCCACATTGACTCTGTACCGTAATACCCTGTATATAGTCTCCACATTGACTCTGTACCGTAATACCCTGTATATAGTCTCCACATTGACTCTGTACCGTAATACCCTGTATATAGTCTCCACATTGACTCTGTACCGTAATACCCTGTATATAGTCTCCACATTGACTCTGTACCGTAATACCCTGTATATAGCCTCCACATTGACTCTGTACCGTAATACCCTGTATATAGTCTCCACATTGACTCTGTACCGTAATACCCTGTATATAGCCTCCACATTGACTCTGTACCGTAATACCCTGTATATAGCCTCCACATTGACTCTGTACCATAATACCCTGTATATAGCCTCCACATTGACTCTGTACCGTAATACCCTGTATATAGCCTCCACATTGACTCTGTACCGTAATACCCTGTATATAGCCTCCACATTGACTCTGTACCGTAATACCCTGTATATAGCCTCCACATTGACTCTGTACCGTAATACCCTGTATATAGCCTCGCTATTGTTATTTCACTGCTGCTGTTGAATTTTTTTACTAATCTATTTTTTTACTTAACACTTATTTTTAACTTCTTAAAACTGCATTGTTGGTTAAGTCAGCATTTCACTGTTAAAGTCTACACCTGTTGTATTCAGCATTTCACTGTAAGGTCTACTACACCTGTTGTATTCGGCATTTCACTGTAAGGTCTACTACACCTGTTGTATTCAGCATTTCACTGTGAGGTCTACTACACCTGTTGTATTCAGCATTTCACTGTGAGGTCTACTACACCTGTTGTATTCAGCATTTCACTGTGAGGTCTACTACACCTGTTGTATTCAGCATTTCACTGTGAGGTCTACTACACCTGTTGTATTCAGCATTTCACTGTGAGGTCTACTACACCTGTTGTATTCGGTGCTCGTGACAAATAAAATTGATTTGATTTGCTCCATTTTTTACACCAATCAGCAACTGACGTGTCTGACATAGCAAACATAACATAACTTTTCCACATTTTGTTACGTTACAGTTGATTGCTCTTTCACGTCATTTCCGGTCACAACTTGCAGGCTTGTTTTCGAGTTGCTGTGCGTTTTGTTGCCAACCTATTTTGCTACCTGACAACTTTACGGGTTTCACTTTTTAATTACCGTTCATATATTTATTTATTTTTTCCTCAACTTTTTCACTCCGGACGCTTTATCTGGACACGATTCGTCAGGACCTCCAACAGCCGAAGCTAAGTAGTAACAGTAACATGATGCCTTCTAATTGTAGTCGCTGTACTCGCCTTACGGCGAGGATAGCTGGCCTACAAGCCCAGCTTCAGACGCAATTGTTAGGCAAGGGTAATTTCAGTGTAGGAAAGGATGAAACCGCGTCTGTGCCACCAGTAAGTACAGATAGTAGTATAAATCCCCTGGCACAGTCCCCGCAGCCGGACAACTTTCTCACGGTTTCTGGAAGGAAATGCTGTAGGAAAGCTCAACCGGTGTCGCTCATTCAGCCGACAGAAACTTTCAACCGGTTTTCCCCATTAAGCAGCGGGTCGGAGTCAGAGGCCGAATCTTCTCTGGTCTCTACTCCTCCCGTTACGGGGTCTGAGACGCCGAAGCTTCCCACCATTAGCTCTGACAAATTGAAAACTCTAGTCATTGGCGACTCCATTACCCGCAGTATTAGACTTAAAACGAATCATCCAGCGATCATACACTGTTTACCAGGGGGCAGGGCTACCGACGTTAAGGCTAATCTGAAGATGGTGCTGGCTAAAGCTAAAACTGGCGAGTGTAGAGAGTATAGAGATATTGTTATCCACGTCGGCACCAACGATGTTAGGATGAAACAGTCAGAGATCACCAAGCGCAACATAGCTTCTGCGTGCATATCAGCTAGAAAGATGTGTCGGCATCGAGTAATTGTCTCTGGCCCCCTCCCAGTTAGGGGAGTGATGAGCTCTACAGCAGAGTCTCACAACTCAATCGCTGGTTGAAAACTGTTTTCTGCCCCTCCCAAAAGATAGAATTTGTAGATAATTGGCCCTCTTTCTGGGACTCACCCACAAACAGGACCAAGCCTGGCCTGCTGAGGAGTGACGGACTCCATCCTAGCTGGAGGGGTGCTCTCATCTTATCTACCAACATAGACAGGGCTCTAACTCCTCCAGCTCCACAATGAAATAGGGTGCAGGCCAGGCAGCAGGCTGTTAGCCAGCCTGCCAGCATAGTGGAGTCTGCCACTAGCACAGTCAGTGTAGTCAGCTCAGCTATCACCATTGAGACCGTGTCTGTGCCTCGACCTAGGTTGGGCAAAACTAAACATGGCGGTGTTTGCCTTAGCAATCTCACTAGGATAAAGACCACCTCCATTCCTGTCATTACTGAAAGAGATCATGATACCTCACATCTCAAAATAGGGCTACTTAATGTTAGATCCCTTAATTCAAAGGCAATTATAGTCAATGAACTAATCACTGATCATAATCTTGATGTGATTGGCCTGACTGAAACATGGCTTAAGCCTGATGAATTTACTGTGTTAAATGAGGCCTCACCTCCTGGCTACACTAGTGACCATATCCCTTGTGCATCCCGCAAAGGCGGAGGTGTTGCTAACATTTACGATAGCAAATTTCAATTTACAAAAAAAAAATGACGTTTTCGTCTTTTGAGCTTCTAGTCATGAAATCTATGCAGCCTACTCAATCACTTTTTATAGCTACTGTTTACAGGCCTCCTGGGCCATATACAGCGTTCCTCATTGAGTTCCCTGAATTCCTATCAGACCTTGTAGTCATAGCAGATAATATTCTAATCTTTGGTGACTTTAATATTCACATGGAAAAGTCCACAGACCCACTCCAAAAGGCTTTCGGAGCCATCATCGACTCACTGTCACAGTCATACGCTGGACCTAGTTTTGTCCCATGGAATAAATGTTGTGGATCTTAATGTTTTTCCTCATAATCCTGGACTATCGGACCACCATTTTATTACGTTTGCAATTGCAACAAATAATCTGCTCAGACCCCAACCAAGGACCATCAAAGCTCGTGCTATAAATTCACAGACAACACAAAGATTCCTTGATGCCCTTCCAGACTCCCTCTGCCTACCCAAGGACGCCAGAGGACAAAAATCAGTTAACCACCTAACTGAGGATCTCAATTTAATCTTGCGCAATACCCTAGATGCAGTTGCACCCCTAAAAACTAAAAACATTTCTCATAAGAAACCAGCTCCCTGGTACACAGAAAATACCCGAGCTCTGAAGCAAGCTTCCAGAAAATTGGAACGGAAATGGCGCCACACCAAACTGGAAGTCTTCCGACTAGCTTGGAAAGATGGTACCGTGCAGTATCGAAGAGCCCTTACTGCTGCTCGATCATCCTATTTTTCTAACTTAATTGAGGAAAATAAGAACAATCCGAAATTCCTTTTTGATACTGTCGCAAAGCTAACTAAAAAGCAGCACTCCCCAAGAGAGGATGACTTTCACTTTAGCAGTGATAAATTCATGAACTTCTTTGAGGAAAAGATTATGCTTATTAGAAAGCAAATTACGGACTCCTCTTTAAACCTGCGTATTCCTCCAAACCTCAGTTGTCCTGAGTCTGCACAACTCTGCCAGGACCTAGGATCAAGAGAGACGCTCAAGTGTTTTAGTACTATATCTCTTGACACATTGATGAAAATAATCATGGCCTCTAAACCTTCAAGCTGCATACTGGACCCTATTCCAACTAAACTACTGAAAGAGCTGCTTCCTGTGCTTGGCCCTCCTATGTTGAACATAATAAATGGCTCTCTATCCACTGGATGTGTACCAAACTCACTAAAAGTGGCAGTAATAAAGCCTCTCTTGAAAAAGCCAAACCTTGACCCAGAAAATATTAAAAACTATCGGCCTATATCGAATCTTCCATTCCTCTCAAAAAGTTTTGAGAAGGCTGTTGCGCAGCAACTCACTGCTTTCCTGAAGACAAACAATGTATACGAAATGCTTCAGTCTGGTTTTAGACCCCATCATAGCACTGAGACGGCACTTGTGAAGGTGGTAAATGACATTTTAATGGCATCGGACCGAGGCTCTGCATCTGTGTGCTCCTCGTGCTCTTAGACCTTAGTGCTGCTTTTGATACCATTGATCACCACATTCTTTTGGAGAGATTGGAAACCCAAATTGGTCTACACGGACATGTTCTGGCCTGGTTCAGATCTTATCTGTCGGAAAGATATCAGTTTGTCTCTGTGAATGGTTTGTCCTCTGACAAATCAACTGTAAATTTCGGTGTTCCTCAAGGTTCCGTTTTAGGACCACTATTGTTTTCACTATACATTTTACCTCTTGGGGATGTTATTCGAAAACATAATGTTAACTTTCACTGCTATGCGGATGACACACAGCTGTACATTTCAATGAAACATGGTGAAGCCCCAAAATTGCCCTCGCTAGAAGCATGTGTTTCAGACATAAGGAAGTGGATGGCTGCAAACTTTCTACTATTAAACTCGGACAAAACAGAGATGCTTGTTCTAGGTCCCAAGAAACAAAGAGATCTTCTGTTGAATCTGACAATTAATCTTAATGGTTGTACAGTCGTCTCAAATAAAACTGTGAAGGACCTCGGCATTACTCTGGACCCTGATCTCTCTTTTGAAGAACATATCAAGACCATTTCGAGGACAGCTTTTTTCCATCTACGTAATATTGCAAAAATCAGAAACTTTATGTCCAAAAATGATGCAGAAAAATTAATCCATGCTTTTGTCACTTCTAGGTTAGACTACTGCAATGCTCTACTTTCCGGCTACCCGGATAAAGCACTAAATAAACTTCAGTTAGTGCTAAATACGGCTGCTAGAATCCTGACTAGAACCAAAAAAATTGATCATATTACTCCAGTGCTAGCCTCTCTACACTGGCTTCCTGTCAAAGCAAGGGCTGATTTTAAGGTTTTACTGCTAACCTACAAAGCATTACATGGGCTTGCTCCTACCTATCTCTCTGATTTGGTCCTGCCGTACATACCTACACGTACGCTACGGTCACAAGACGCAGGCCTCCTAATTGTCCCTAGAATTTCTAAGCAAACAGCTGGAGGCAGGGCTTTCTCCTATAGAGCTCCATTTTTATGGAACGGTCTGCCTACCCATGTCAGAGAAGCAAACTCGGTCTCAACCTTTAAGTCTTTACTGAAGACTCATCTCTTCAGTGGGTCATATGATTGAGTGTAGTATGGCCCAGGAGTGGGAGGGTGAACGGAAAGGCTCTGGAGCAACGAACCGCCCTTGCTGTCTCTGCCTGGCCGGTTCCCCTCTTTCCACTGGGATTCTCTGCCTCTAACCCTATTACAGGGTCTGAGTCACTGGCTTACTGGGGCTCTCTCATGCCGTCCCTGCAGGGGGTGCGTCACCTGAGTGGGTTGATTCACTGTTGTGGTCATCCTGTCTGGGTTGGCGCCCCCCCCCACTTGGGCTGTGCCGTGGCGGAGATCTTTGTGGGCTATAATATAATAATAATATATGCCATTTAGCTGACGCTTTTATCCAAAGCGACTTACAGTCATGTGTGCATACATTCTACGTATGGGTGGTCCCGGGAATCGAACCCACTACCCTGGCGTTACAAGCGCCATGCTCTACCAACTGAGCTACAGAAGGACCACAGCCTTGTCTATACTCAGGACCACAGCCTTGTCTATACTCAGCCTTGTCTCAGGATGGTAAGTTGGTGGTTGAAGATATCCCTCTAGTGGTGTCTATACTCAGCCTTGTCTCAGGATGGTAAGTTGGTGGTTGAAGATATCCCTCTAGTGGTGTGGGGGCTGTGCTTTGGCAAAGTGGGTGGGGTTATATCCTTCCTGTTTGGCCCTGTCCGGGGGTGGCCTCGGATGGGGCCACAGTGTCTCCTGTCCCCTCCTGTCTCAGCCTCCAGTATTTATGCTGCAGTAGTTTGTGTCGGGGGGCTAGGGTCAGTTTGTTATATCTGGAGTACCCCTCCTGTCCTAATTCGGTGTCCTGTGTGAATCTAAGTGTGCGTTCTCTAATTCTCTCTTTCTTTCTTTCTCTCTCTCGGAGGACCTGAGCCCTAGGACCGTGCCCCAGGACTACCTGACATGATGACTCCTTGCTGTCCCCAGTCCACCTGGCCATGCTGCTGCTCCAGTTTCAACTGTTCTGCCTTGTTAGCTGAGATATCAGCTGATGTACAAAGGGCTATATAAATAAATTTGATTTGATTTGACATAGCAAACTCCTTTGAAGAGGTGAGTATTGTATTTACAGTGTATAGAGTATTGTATTTACAGTGTATGGAGTATAAGACAGGCAGACAGACAACACCAAAAAAGCTACAACTCTATTTAGTTATGTGAAGACAGACGTTCTCCTGTGTCAGTGACATCAGGCAGATGACACACCCTTCTCTCTCTCCAGCAGACAGTCTCACCGGAGGGCCTTAACACGACAGGAACAGACACACCCTTCTCTCTCTCCAGCAGACAGTCTCACCGGAGGGCCTTAACGCGACAGGAACAGACACACCCTTCTCCGTGTCACCGAGTCTACACACTGCACAAAGCCCCATGACGAGTCTGCGGTCCTACAGAATACATATGGAATCTGCTGAAACAAGGCCACAAAATGGTTTTACAATTGAGGCCTCGTTGTGTCTTAGCGTTTGACAGAGACGCTCTGCACTAAGTAACTGTGTCTGTCTGTCTGTCTGTCTGTCTGTCTGTCTGTCTGTCTGTCTGTCTGTCTGTCTGTCTGTCTGTCACAGAGAGACTCATCAGCAGGCAGACATCCCAAATGGCACCCTATTCCCTATTTAGTGCACTAATGTTAATCAGAGCACTATTCCCTATTTAGTGCACCACAGTTAATGAGAGCACTATTCCCTATTTAGTGCACCACAGTTAATCAGAGCACTATTCCCTATTTAGTGCACCACAGTTAATCAGAGCACTATTCCCTATTTAGTGCACCACAGTTAATCAGAGCACTATTCCCTATTTAGTGCACCACAGTTAATGAGAGCACTATTCCCTATTTAGTGCACCACATAAAAGTCTCATTGGGGCGGTAGCGTAGCAGCCCAGTGGGGGAGGGGGGTGATATTTTCAAGTGAAGGTCTTTAAAGCGATGCAGTTCTGCTAGGAGCAAACCAAACCAAGTATACCTAGTACCTTTAGGGAGCCCGGGGCACGGAACCAGGCTCTCTGACAGATATCTGTCTCTCCGTATAACCAGCTACCCCACCGCCACCACCACCACCACCACCACACACAGAGCCCTTCTGACAGAGGGCAGCACATGGTCTCACTGTCAGCGACACACTGAACTGCTGCTGCTGCTGTCTGTCCATTCGTTTCCCTCTTGGATACATTTCATACAGGATTATACTGGGGAATATGGTGAGTAGTCTAATATTTAGGATTATACTGGGGAATATAGTGAGAAGTCTATTATTTAGGATTATACTGGGGAATATGGTGAGTAGTCTATTATACTGGGGAATATGGTGAGTAGTCTATTATTTAGGATTATACTGGGGAATATAGTGAGAAGTCTATTATTTAGGATTATACTGGGGAATATGGTGAGTAGTCTATTATACTGGGGAATATGGTGAGTAGTCTATTATTTAGGATTATACTGGGGAATATGGTGAGTAGTCTATTATTTAGGATTATACTGGGGAATATAGTGAGTAGTCTATTATACTGGGGAATATGGTGAGTAGTCTATTATTTAGGATTATACTGGGGAATATAGTGAGAAGTCTATTATTTGGGATTATAGTGGGGAATATGGTGAGTAGTCTATTATTTAGGATTATAATGGGGAATATGGTGAGTAGTCTATTATTTGGGATTATAGTGGGGAATATGGTGAGTAGTCTATTATTTAGGATTATAATGGGGAATATGGTGAGTAGTCTATTATTTAGGATTATAGTGGGGAATATGGTGAGTAGTCTATTATTTAGGATTATACTGGGGAATATGGTGAGTAGTCTATTATTTAGGATTATACTGGGGAATATGGTGAGTAGTCTATTATACTGGGGAATATAGTGAGTAGTCTATTATTTAGGATTATAATGGGGAATATGGTGAGTAGTCTAATATTTAGGATTATACTGGGGAATATAGTGAGTAGTCTATTATTTAGGATTATACTGGGGAATATGGTGAGTAGTCTATTATACTGGGGAATATGGTGAGTAGTCTATTATTTAGGATTATAATGGGGAATATGGTGAGTAGTCTATTATTTAGGATTATAATGGGGAATATAGTGAGTAGTCTATTATACTGGGGAATATGGTGAGTAGTCTATTATTTAGGATTATACTGGGGAATATGGTGAGTAGTCTATTATTTAGGATTATACTGGGGAATATAGTGAGTAGTCTATTATACTGGGGAATATGGTGAGTAGTCTATTATTTAGGATTATACTGGGGAATATAGTGAGAAGTCTATTATTTGGGATTATAGTGGGGAATATGGTGAGTAGTCTATTATTTAGGATTATAATGGGGAATATGGTGAGTAGTCTATTATTTGGGATTATAGTGGGGAATATGGTGAGTAGTCTATTATTTAGGATTATAATGGGGAATATGGTGAGTAGTCTATTATTTAGGATTATAGTGGGGAATATGGTGAGTAGTCTATTATTTAGGATTATACTGGGGAATATGGTGAGTAGTCTATTATTTAGGATTATACTGGGGAATATGGTGAGTAGTCTATTATTTAGGATTATAGTGGGGAATATGGTGAGTAGTCTATTATACTGGGGAATATGGTGAGTAGTCTATTATTTAGGATTATACTGGGGAATATGGTGAGTAGTCTATTATTTAGGGTTATAGTGGGGAATATGGTGAGTAGTCTATTATACTGGGGAATATGGTGAGTAGTCTATCATTTAGGATTATACTGGGGAATATGGTGAGTAGTCTATTATTTAGGATTATACTGGGGAATATGGTGAGTAGTCTATTATTTAGGATTATACTGGGGAATATGGTGAGTAGTCTATTATTTAGGATTATAATGGGGAATATGGTGAGTAGTCTAATATTTAGGATTATAGTGGGGAATATAGTGAGTAGTCTATTATTTAGGATTATACTGGGGAATATGGTGAGTAGTCTGTTATACTGGGGAATATGGTGAGTAGTCTAATATTTAGGATTATAGTGGGGAATATGGTGAGTAGTCTATTATTTAGGATTATAATGGGGAATATGGTGAGTAGTCTATTATTTAGGATTATAATGGGGAATATGGTGAGTAGTCTATTATACTGGGGAATATGGTGAGTAGTCTATTATTTAGGATTATACTGGGGAATATGGTGAGTAGTCTAATATTTAGGATTATACTGGGGAATATGGTGAGTAGTCTATTAATTAGGATTATAATGGGGAATATGGTGAGTAGTCTAATATTTAGGATTATAGTGGGGAATATAGTGAGTAGTCTATTATTTAGGATTATACTGGGGAATATGGTGAGTAGTCTGTTATACTGGGGAATATGGTGAGTAGTCTAATATTTAGGATTATAGTGGGGAATATAGTGAGTAGTCTATTATTTAGGATTATAATGGGAAATATGGTGAGTAGTATATTATTTAGGATTATACTGGGGAATATGGTGAGTAGTCTATTATTTAGGATTATACTGGGGAATATAGTGAGTAGTCTAATATTTAGGATTATAGTGGGGAATATAGTGAGTAGTCTATTATTTAGGATTATACTGGGGAATATGGTGAGTAGTCTGTTATACTGGGGAATATGGTGAGTAGTCTATTATTTAGGATTATACTGGGGAATATGGTGAGTAGTCTATTATTTAGGATTATACTGGGGAATATAGTGAGAAGTCTATTATTTAGGATTATACTGGGGAATATAGTGAGTAGTCTATTATTTAGGATTATACTGGGGAATATGGTGAGTAGTCTATTATTTAGGATTATAGTGGGGAATATGGTGAGTAGTCTATTATACTGGGGAATATGGTGAGTAGTCTATTATTTAGGATTATACTGGGGAATATGGTGAGTAGTCTATTATTTAGGATTATAGTGGGGAATATGGTGAGTAGTCTATTATACTGGGGAATATGGTGAGTAGTCTATTATTTAGGATTATACTGGGGAATATGGTGAGTAGTCTATTATTTAGGATTATACTGGGGAATATGGTGAGTAGTCTATTATTTAGGATTATACTGGGGAATATGGTGAGTAGTCTATTATTTAGGATTATAATGGGGAATATGGTGAGTAGTCTAATATTTAGGATTATAGTGGGGAATATAGTGAGTAGTCTATTATTTAGGATTATACTGGGGAATATGGTGAGTAGTCTGTTATACTGGGGAATATGGTGAGTAGTCTAATATTTAGGATTATAGTGGGGAATATGGTGAGTAGTCTATTATTTAGGATTATAATGGGGAATATGGTGAGTAGTCTATTATTTAGGATTATAATGGGGAATATGGTGAGTAGTCTATTATACTGGGGAATATGGTGAGTAGTCTATTATTTAGGATTATACTGGGGAATATGGTGAGTAGTCTAATATTTAGGATTATACTGGGGAATATGGTGAGTAGTCTATTATTTAGGATTATAATGGGGAATATGGTGAGTAGTCTAATATTTAGGATTATAGTGGGGAATATAGTGAGTAGTCTATTATTTAGGATTATACTGGGGAATATGGTGAGTAGTCTGTTATACTGGGGAATATGGTGAGTAGTCTAATATTTAGGATTATAGTGGGGAATATAGTGAGTAGTCTATTATTTAGGATTATAATGGGGAATATGGTGAGTAGTCTATTATTTAGGATTATACTGGGGAATATGGTGAGTAGTCTATTATTTAGGATTATACTGGGGAATATAGTGAGTAGTCTAATATTTAGGATTATAGTGGGGAATATAGTGAGTAGTCTATTATTTAGGATTATACTGGGGAATATGGTGAGTAGTCTGTTATACTGGGGAATATGGTGAGTAGTCTATTATTTAGGATTATACTGGGGAATATGGTGAGTAGTCTATTATTTAGGATTATACTGGGGAATATAGTGAGTAGTCTATTATACTGGGGAATATAGTGAGAAGTCTATTATTTAGGATTATACTGGGGAATATAGTGAGTAGTCTATTATACTGGGGAATATAGTGAGAAGTCTATTATTTAGGATTATACTGGGGAATATGGTGAGTAGTCTATTATACTGGGGAATATGGTGAGTAGTCTATCATTTAGGATTATACTGGGGAATATAGTGAGAAGTCTATTATTTAGGATTATACTGGGGAATATGGTGAGTAGTCTATTATACTGGGGAATATGGTGAGTAGTCTATCATTTAGGATTATACTGGGGAATATAGTGAGAAGTCTATTATTTAGGATTATACTGGGGAATATAGTGAGTAGTCTATTATACTGGGGAATATAGTGAGAAGTCTATTATTTAGGATTATACTGGGGAATATAGTGAGTAGTCTATTATTTAGGATTATAATGGGGAATATAGTGAGTAGTCTATTATTTAGGATTATAATGGGGAATATAGTGAGTAGTTTATTATACTGGGGAATATGGTGAGTAGTCTATTATTTAGGATTATAATGGGGAATATAGTGAGTAGTCTAATATTTAGGATTATAATGGGGAATATAGTGAGTAGTCTATTATTTAGGATTATACTGGGGAATATAGTGAGTAGTCTATTATTTAGGATTATACTGGGGAATATAGTGAGTAGTCTATTATTTAGGATTATAATGGGGAATATAGTGAGTAGTCTAATATTTAGGATTATAATGGGGAATATAGTGAGTAGTCTATTATGTAGGATTATAATGGGGAATATAGTGAGTAGTCTAATATTTAGGATTATACTGGGGAATATAGTGAGTAGTCTATTATTTAGGATTATACTGGGGAATATAGTGAGTAGTCTATTATTTAGGATTATACTGGGGAATATAGTGAGTAGTCTATTATTTAGGATTATAGTGGGGAATATAGTGAGTAGTCTATTATTTAGGATTATAATGGGGAATATGGTGAGTAGTCTATTATTTAGGATTATAATGGGGAATATAGTGAGTAATCTATTATTTAGGATTATACTGGGGAATATAGTGAGTAGTCTATTATTTAGGATTATAGTGGGGAATATAGTGAGTAGTCTATTATTTAGGATTATAATGGGGAATATGGTGAGTAGTCTATTATTTAGGATTATCGTGGGGAATATAGTGAATAGTCTATTATTTAGGATTATAATGGGGAATATAGTGAGTAGTCTATTATTTAGGATTATCGTGGGGAATATAGTGAGTAGTCTATTATTTAGGATTATAATGGGGAATATAGACCCCATCATAGCACTGAGACTGCACTTGTGAAGGTGGTAAATTACCTTTTAATGGCATCAGACCAAGGCTCTGCATCTGTCCTCGTGCTCCTAGACCTTAGTGCCGCTTTTGATACCATCGATCACCACACGGACAAGTGTTTGGTTCACTGCCGATTTTGCGGGTTTTCTTACAAAGCACGTGAGAGACGGAATCTAAAGGGTCCGGAGGATCACATTGTGTGATTTTTGAGTAGTTAATTTTATCGCATGACATAAGTATTTGATACACCAGAAAAGCAGAACTTAATATTTGGTACAGAAACCTTTGTTTGCAATTACAGAGATCAAAGTCTAGAACCACAGGCAGATAGGAAAACCGCCAACACAAAACACTGCAAGTTCTTTTTAAAGATCCTTACTGTCATTTTATTTTTTGTAATTTGAAATTGATTTCTAAGTCTTTTTGTAAATGATTGTCTCTGTGAATGGTTTGTCCTCTGACAAATCAACTGTAAATGTCAGTGTTCCTCAAGGTTCCGTTTTAGGACCACTATTGTTTTCACTATATATTTTACCTCTTGGGGATGTCATTCGAAAACATAATGTTAACTTTCACTGCTATGCGGATGACACAGAGCTGTGCATTTCAATGAAACATGGTGAAGCCCCAAAATTGCCCTCACGTTGTGTTTCAGCCATAACGAAGTGGATGGCTGCAAACTTTCTACTTTTAAACTCGGACAAAACAGAGATGCTTGTTCTAGGTTCCAAGAAACAAAGAGATCTTCTGTTGAATCTGACAATTAATCTTAATGGCTGTACAGTCGTCTCAAATAAAATTGTGAAGGACCTCGGCGTTACTCTGGACCCTGATCTCTCTTTTGACGAACATATCAAGACTGTTTCAAGGACAGCTTTTGTCCATCTACGTAACATTGCAAAAATCAGAAACTTTCTGTCCAAAAATGATGCAGAAAAATTAATCCATGCTTTTGTTACTTCTAGGTTAGACTACTGCAATGCTCTACTTTCTGGCTACCCGGATAAAGCACTAAATAAACTTCAGTTAGTGCTAAACACGGCTGCTAGAATCTTGACTAGAACCCAAAAAATTAGATCATATTACTCCAGTGCTAGCCTCCCTACACTGGCTTCCTGTCAAGACAAGGGCTGATTTCAAGGTTTTACTGCTAACCTATAAAGCATTACATGGGCTTGCTCCTACCTATCTCTCTGATTTGGTCCTGCCGTACATACCTACACGTGTGCTACGGTCACAAGACGCAGGCCTCCTAATTGTCCCTAGAATTTCTAAGCAAACAGTTGGAGGCAGGGCTTTCTCCTATAGAGCTCCATTTTTATGGAATGGTCTGCCTACCCATGGGAGAGACGCAAACTCGGTCTCAACCTTTAAGTCTTTACTGAAGACTCATCTCTTCAGTGGGTCATATGATTGAGTGTAGTCTGGCCCAGGAGTGTGAAGGTGAACAGAAAGGCTCTGGAGCAACGAACCGCCCTTGCTGTCTCTGCCTGGCCGGTTCCCCTCTTTCCACTGGGATTCTCGTTTGAACATCTTGGCCATGTTCTGTTATAATCTCCTGCTGGTCATCTTTCGAACGTTTGAACATCTTGGCCATGTTCTGTTATAATCTCCTGCTGGTCATCTATGAACATTTGAACATCTTGGCCATGTTCTGTTATAATCTCCTGCTGGTCATCTATGAACATTTGAACATCTTGGCCATGTTCTGTTATAATCTCCTGCTGGTCATCTATGAACATTTGAACATCTTGGCCATGTTCTGTTATAATCTCCTGCTGGTCATCTATGAACATTTGAACATCTTGGCCATGTTCTGTTAAAATCTCCTGCTGGTCATCTATGAACATTTGAACATCTTGGCCATGTTCTGTTATAATCTCCTGCTGGTCATCTATGAACATTTGAACATCTTGGCCATGTTCTGTTATAATCTCCTGCTGGTCATCTATGAACATTTGAACATCTTGGCCATGTTGTTATAATCTCCACCCGGCACAGCCAGAAGAGGACTGGCCACCCCACATAGACTGGTTCCTCTCTAGGTTTCTTCCTAGGTTCTGGCCTTTCCAGGGAGTTTTTCCTAGCCACCGTGCTTCCTCACCTGCATTGCTTGCTGTTTGGGGTTTTAGGCTGGGTTTCTGTACAGCACTTTGTGACATCAGCTGATGTAAAAAGGGCTTTATAATTTTTTTGTATTGATTTAAATAAATTTGATTTGGCCAAATTTGATACCAATAAAGCCCTTAAATTGAATTGAGAGAGAGAAGGGGTGAGAGGAGAAAGGAGGGGGAGAGAGACACTGCATGCTGCATCCATCAGACCCCTTACTCTGTGGAGGTGACAGTGTGACGGTTGGATGGCGCTGGCCAGTGGAAGAGTTGACCTAGCATAGCAGGGTAGGAGGGGTCTACAACACTACAGTCTGCCCTCTCCCATCAACAACACTACTGTCTGCCCTCTCCTATCAACAACACTACAGTCTGCCCTCTCCCATCAACAACACTACTGTCTGCCCTCTCCTATCACCACACTACAGTCTGCCCTCTCCTATCACCACACTACAGTCTGCCCTCTCCCATCACCACACTACAGTCTGTCCTCTCCCATCAACAACACTTGGCCACATAATCTCCTCTGCCCTCTCCCATCAACAACACTACAGTCTGCCCTCTCCTATCAACAACACTACAGTCTGCCCTCTCCTGTCAACAACACTACAGTCTGCCCTCTCCCATCAACAACATTTGAACAGTCTGCCCTCTCCCATCAAAACACTACAGTCTGCCCTCTCCCGTCAACAACACTACAGTCTGCCCTCTCCCGTCAACAACACTACAGTCTGCCCTCTCTATCAACAACTCTACAGTCTGCCCTCTCCCATCAACAACACTACAGTCTGCCCTCTCCCGTCAACAACATTTGAACAGTCTGCCCTCTTCAACAACACTACAGTCTGCCCTCTCCCGTCAACAACACTACAGTCTGCCCTCTCCCATCAACAACACTACAGTCTGCCCTCTCCCATCAACAACACTACAGTCTGCCCTCTCCCATCAACAACACTACAGTCTGCCCTCTCCCGTCAACAACACTACAGTCTGCCCTCTCCTGTCAACAACACTACAGTCTGCCCTCTCCTGTCAACAACACTACAGTCTGCCCTCTGTCAACAACACTACAGTCTGCCCTCTCCCATCAACAACACTACAGTCTGCCCTCTCCCATCAACAACACTACAGTCTGCCCTCTCCCATCAACAACACTACAGTCTGCCCTCTCCCGTCAACAACACTACAGTCTGCCCTCTCCCATCAACAACACTACAGTCTGCCCTCTCCTGTCAACAACACTACAGTCTGCCCTCTCCCATCAACAACACTACAGTCTGCCCTCTCCTATCAACAACACTACAGTCTGCCCTCTCCTATCAACAACACTACAGTCTGCCCTCTCCCATCAACAACACTACAGTCTGCCCTCTCCTATCAACAACACTACAGTCTGCCCTCTCCCATCAACAACACTACAGTCTGCCCTCTCCTATCAACAACACTACTGTCTGCCCTCTCCTATCAACAACACTACAGTCTGCCCTCTCCCATCAACAACACTACAGTCTGCCCTCTCCAGTCAACAACACTACAGTCTGCCCTCTCCCGTCAACAACACTACAGTCTGCCCTCTCCTATCAACAACACTACAGTCTGCCCTCTCCTATCAACAACACTACAGTCTGCCCTCTCCCGTCAACAACACTACAGTCTGCCCTCTCCCATCAACAACACTACAGTCTGCCCTCTCCTGTCAACAACACTACAGTCTGCCCTCTCCCATCACAACACTACAGTCTGCCCTCTCCCATCAACAACACTACAGTCTGCCCTCTCCCATCAACAACACTACAGTCTGCCCTCTCCTATCAACAACACTACAGTCTGCCCTCTCCCGTCAACAACACTACAGTCTGCCCTCTCCCATCAACAACACTACAGTCTGCCCTCTCCCATCAACAACACTACAGTCTGCCCTCTCCCGTCAACAACACTACAGTCTGCCCTCTCCCATCAACAACACTACAGTCTGCCCTCTCCCGTCAACAACACTACAGTCTGCCCTCTCCCATCAACAACACTACAGTCTGCCCTCTCCCATCAACAACACTACAGTCTGCCCTCTCCCATCAACAACACTACAGTCTGCCCTCTCCCGTCAACAACACTACAGTCTGCCCTCTCCCATCAACAACACTACAGTCTGCCCTCTCCCATCAACAACACTACAGTCTGCCCTCTCCCATCAACAACACTACAGTCTGCCCTCTCCCATCAACAACACTACAGTCTGCCCTCTCCCATCAACAACACTACAGTCTGCCCTCTCCTGTCAACAACACTACAGTCTGCCCTCTCCCGTCAACAACACTACAGTCTGCCCTCTCCCATCAACAACACTACAGTCTGCCCTCTCCCATCAACAACACTACAGTCTGCCCTCTCCCATCAACAACACTACAGTCTGCCCTCTCCCATCAACAACACTACAGTCTGCCCTCTCCCATCAACAACACTACAGTCTGCCCTCTCCCGTCAACAACACTACAGTCTGCCCTCTCCCATCAACAACACTACAGTCTGCCCTCTCCTATCAACAACACTACAGTCTGCCCTCTCCTATCAACAACACTACAGTCTGCCCTCTCCCGTCAACAACACTACAGTCTGCACTCTCCTATCAACAACACTACAGTCTGCCCTCTCCCATCAACAACACTACAGTCTGCCCTCTCCTATCAACAACACTACTGTCTGCCCTCTCCTATCAACAACACTACAGTCTGCCCTCTCCCATCAACAACACTACAGTCTGCCCTCTCCAGTCAACAACACTACAGTCTGCCCTCTCCCGTCAACAACACTACAGTCTGCCCTCTCCTATCAACAACACTACAGTCTGCCCTCTCCTATCAACAACACTACAGTCTGCCCTCTCCCGCCAACAACACTACAGTCTGCCCTCTCCCATCAACAACACTACAGTCTGCCCTCTCCTGTCAACAACACTACAGTCTGCCCTCTCCCATCAACAACACTACAGTCTGCCCTCTCCTATCAACAACACTACAGTCTGCCCTCTCCTATCAACAACACTACAGTCTGCCCTCTCCCGTCAACAACACTACAGTCTGCCCTCTCCCATCAACAACACTACAGTCTGCCCTCTCCCGTCAACAACACTACAGTCTGCCCTCTCCCATCAACAACACTACAGTCTGCCCTCTCCCATCAACAACACTACAGTCTGCCCTCTCCCGTCAACAACACTACAGTCTGCCCTCTCCCATCAACAACACTACAGTCTGCCCTCTCCCATCAACAACACTACAGTCTGCCCTCTCCCGTCAACAACACTACAGTCTGCCCTCTCCCGTCAACAACACTACAGTCTGCCCTCTCCTGTCAACAACACTACAGTCTGCCCTCTCCCGTCAACAACACTACAGTCTGCCCTCTCCCGTCAACAACACTACAGTCTGCCCTCTCCCGTCAACAACACTACAGTCTGCCCTCTCCTATCAACAACACTACAGTCTGCCCTCTCCCGTCAACAACACTACAGTCTGCCCTCTCCCGTCAACAACACTACAGTCTGCCCTCTCCTGTCAACAACACTACAGTCTGCCCTCTCCCGTCAACAACACTACAGTCTGCCCTCTCCCGTCAACAACACTACAGTCTGCCCTCTCCCATCAACAACACTACAGTCTGCCCTCTCCCGTCAACAACACTACAGTCTGCCCTCTCCCATCAACAACACTACAGTCTGCCCTCTCCCGTCAACAACACTACAGTCTGCCCTCTCCAGTCAACAACACTAGTCTGCCCTCTCCCGTCAACAACACTACAGTCTGCCCTCTCCCGTCAACAACACTAGTCTGCCCTCTCCCGTCAACAACACTACAGTCTGCCCTCTCCCGTCAACAACACTACAGTCTGCCCTCTCCCGTCAACAACACTACAGTCTGCCCTCTCCCGTCAACAACACTACAGTCTGCCCTCTCCCGTCAACAACACTACAGTCTGCCCTCTCCCGTCAACAACACTACAGTCTGCCCTCTCCCGTCAACAACACTACAGTCTGCCCTCTCCCGTCAACAACACTACAGTCTGCCCTCTCCCATCAACAACACTACAGTCTGCCCTCTCCCATCAACAACACTACAGTCTGCCCTCTCCCATCAACAACACTACAGTCTGCCCTCTCCCATCAACAACACTACAGTCTGCCCTCTCCCGTCAACAACACTACAGTCTGCCCTCTCCCGTCAACAACACTACAGTCTGCCCTCTCCCGTCAACAACACTACAGTCTGCCCTCTCCCATCAACAACACTACAGTCTGCCCTCTCCCGTCAACAACACTACAGTCTGCCCTCTCCCATCAACAACACTACAGTCTGCCCTCTCCCATCAACAACACTACAGTCTGCCCTCTCCCATCAACAACACTACAGTCTGCCCTCTCCCATCAACAACACTACAGTCTGCCCTCTCCCGTCAACAACACTACAGTCTGCCCTCTCCAGTCAACAACACTACAGTCTGCCCTCTCCCGTCAACAACACTACAGTCTGCCCTCTCCCATCAACAACACTACAGTCTGCCCTCTCCCAGTCAACAACACTACAGTCTGCCCTCTCCCATCAACAACACTACAGTCTGCCCTCTCCCATCAACAACACTACAGTCTGCCCTCTCCCATCAACAACACTACAGTCTGCCCTCTCCCATCAACAACACTACAGTCTGCCCTCTCCCATCAACAACACTACAGTCTGCCCTCTCCCATCAACAACACTACAGTCTGCCCTCTCCCATCAACAACACTACAGTCTGCCCTCTCCCATCAACAACACTACAGTCTGCCCTCTCCCATCAACAACACTACAGTCTGCCCTCTCCCGTCAACAACACTACAGTCTGCCCTCTCCGTCAACAACACTACAGTCTGCCCTCTCCTGTCAACAACACTACAGTCTGCCCTCTCCCGTCAACAACACTACAGTCTGCCCTCTCCCGTCAACAACACTACAGTCTGCCCTCTCCCGTCAACAACACTACAGTCTGCCCTCTCCTATCAACAACACTACAGTCTGCCCTCTCTATCAACAACACTACAGTCTGCCCTCTCCTATCAACAACACTACAGTCTGCCCTCTCCTGTCAACAACACTACAGTCTGCCCTCTCCCACCAACAACACTACAGTCTGCCCTCTCCCATCAACAACACTACAGTCTGCCCTCTCCCATCAACAACACTACAGTCTGCCCTCTCCCATCAACAACACTACAGTCTGCCCTCTCCCATCAACAACACTACAGTCTGCCCTCTCCCATCAACAACACTACAGTCTGCCCTCTCCTGTCAACAACACTACAGTCTGCCCTCTCCCGTCAACAACACTACAGTCTGCCCTCTCCAGTCAACAACACTAGTCTGCCCTCTCCCGTCAACAACACTACAGTCTGCCCTCTCCCGTCAACAACACTACAGTCTGCCCTCTCCCGTCAACAACACTACAGTCTGCCCTCTCCCGTCAACAACACTACAGTCTGCCCTCTCCTATCAACAACACTACAGTCTGCCCTCTCCCGTCAACAACACTACAGTCTGCCCTCTCCCATCAACAACACTACAGTCTGCCCTCTCCCATCAACAACACTACAGTCTGCCCTCTCCCGTCAACAACACTACAGTCTGCCCTCTCCCATCAACAACACTACAGTCTGCCCTCTCCCATCAACAACACTACAGTCTGCCCTCTCCCATCAACAACACTACTGTCTACCCTCTCCCGTCAACAACACTACAGTCTGCCCTCTCCCGTCAACAACACTACAGTCTGCCCTCTCCCATCAACAACACTACAGTCTGCCCTCTCCCATCAACAACACTACAGTCTGCCCTCTCCCATCAACAACACTACAGTCTGCCCTCTCCCATCAACAACACTACAGTCTGCCCTCTCCTATCAACAACACTACAGTCTGCCCTCTCCCATCAACAACACTACAGTCTGCCCTCTCCCATCAACAACACTACAGTCTGCCCTCTCCCATCAACAACACTACAGTCTGCCCTCTCCCATCAACAACACTACAGTCTGCCCTCTCCCATCAACAACACTACAGTCTGCCCTCTCCCGTCAACAACACTACAGTCTGCCCTCTCCCATCAACAACACTACAGTCTGCCCTCTCCCGTCAACAACACTACAGTCTGCCCTCTCCTATCAACAACACTACAGTCTGCCCTCTCCTGTCAACAACACTACAGTCTGCCCTCTCCCATCAACAACACTACAGTCTGCCCTCTCCCTTCAACAACACTACAGTCTGCCCTCTCCCATCAACAACACAACAGTCTGCCCTCTCCTATCAACAACACTACAGTCTGCCCTCTCCCTTCAACAACACTACAGTCTGCCCTCTCCCATCAACAACACTACAGTCTGCCCTCTCCCATCAACAACACTACAGTCTGCCCTCTCCCATCAACAACACTACAGTCTGCCCTCTCCCGTCAACAACACTACAGTCTGCCCTCTCCCATCAACAACACTACTGTCTGCCCTCTCCCATCAACAACACTACAGTCTGCCCTCTCCCATCAACAACACTACAGTCTGCCCTCTCCCGTCAACAACACTACAGTCTGCCCTCTCCCATCAACAACACTACAGTCTGCCCTCTCCCATCAACAACACTACAGTCTGCCCTCTCCTATCAACAACACTACAGTCTGCCCTCTCCTATCAACAACACTACAGTCTGCCCTCTCCCATCAACAACACTACAGTCTGCCCTCTCCCGTCAACAACACTACAGTCTGCCCTCTCCCGTCAACAACACTACAGTCTGCCCTCTCCCATCAACAACACTACAGTCTGCCCTCTCCCGTCAACAACACTACAGTCTGCCCTCTCCTGTCAACAACACTACAGTCTGCCCTCTCCCATCAACAACACTACAGTCTGCCCTCTCCCATCAACAACACTACAGTCTGCCCTCTCCCATCAACAACACTACAGTCTGCCCTCTCCCGTCAACAACACTACAGTCTGCCCTCTCCTATCAACAACACTACTGTCTGCCCTCTCCTATCAACAACACTACAGTCTGCCCTCTCCCGTCAACATTAGACTTTCCGTGAGCCCTAATGATTGTGCCATTATCAAATGCATATGATAGATTATAAACCACCGTACATGACACACAACAGAAAAACATACAAGCCCATAGATGTAACTATGCTCTCTTGGGTAAATTAACGGAAGAGGCTCCAGGAGTCTTTTGGAATGTATTAGTCTTAGGTATTATATGGTCCTTGTTCAAACCACGAAGCTGGGAGAGATGCTAGCTTCCTTCCTCGCTTTAAGTAGTTAAATGAAACACATTTAGTTGTCATCACTGTAATGACATGCTTGGATAACATAGGATTAGAATAAGACGCAGACGGCTGAACACAGCCTTCAGTCTGAATGGTTATGGGTCTGAATGGTTATGGGTCTGAATGGTTATGGGTCTGAATGGTAATGGGTCTGAATGGTAATGGGTCTGAATGGTTATGGGTCTGAATGGTTATGGGTCTGAATGGTTATGGGTCTGAATGGTTATGGGTCTGAATGGTTATGGGTCTGAATGGTTATGGGTCTGAATGGTTATGGGTCTGAATGGTTATGGGTCTGAATGGTTATGGGTCTGAATGGTTATGGGTCTGAATGGTTATGGGTCTGAATTAATAACTGGGTCTGAATGGTTATAGTCTGAATGGTTATGGGTCTGAATTAATAACTGCTATAGTCTACCACCATCTGAATGGTTATGGGTCTGAATGGTTATGGGTCTGAATGGTTATGGGTCTGAATTAATAACTGCTATAGTCTACCACAATCTGATTGGTTATGGGTAGGTAGGCTAAGACATCTATACAGGGATTTCTGGTAACTGGCAGGTAGGCTAAGACATCTATACCAGGGTTTTCGGTAACTGGTAACTGGCAGGTAGGCTAAGACATCTATACCGCGATTTCTGGTAACTGGCAGGTAGGCTAAGACATCTATACCAGGGTTTCCGGTAACTGGTAACTGGCAACTGGCAGGTAGACTAAGACATCTATACCAGGGTTTTCGGTAACTGGTAACTGGCAGGTAGGCTAAGACATCTATACCAGGGTTTTCGGCTCTGTCAGGAGGAATGGGCCAAAATTCACCCAACTTATTGTGGGAAGGCTACCCGAAACGTTAAACAATTTAAAAGGCAATGCTACCAACTACTAATTGGGAGTATGTACACTTTTGACCTACTGGGAATGTGATGAAAGAAATAAAAGCTGAAATAAATAATTCTCTCTACTATTATTCTGGCATTTACACATTCTTAAAATAAAGTGGTGATCCTAACTGACCTCAGACAAGGAATCTTTACTAGGATCAAGGTCTACGTAAACTTCCGACATCAACTGTATGCATGACAAATGTACGTGAAGTTTTTCTTTTGAGTAACAACAAATACTTGTTTAGAAATGAATCCACTGATCTGTCTGATGTCATATAATTAAGCTGTAACTCAATGCTGTCTGTCTCTAGTTCATTGTCTGTTGAGAACTACAATGCTGTCTGTCTCTAGTTCATTGTCTGTTGAGAACTACAATGCTGTATCTATATCCTGGCTGAAACAGATGGCAGCCATGGACAGACAGTGGCAGACAGCCAAACAGCACAGAGACAGCCTTTCTGGTTGTTTGTTTGTGATGTATTAATACACCAAGAGTGTGCACAACTGTCATCAAGGCAAAGGGCGTCTACTTTGAAGAATCTCAAATCTAAAATACATGTTAATATAATAATAATAATATATGCCATTTAGCAGACGCTTTTATCCAAAGCGACTTACAGTCATGTGTGCATACATTTTACGTATGGGTGGTCCCGGGGATCGAACCCACTACCCTGGCGTTACAAGCGCCATGCTCTACCAACTGAGCTACAGTTGTTGTTGGTTACTACATGATTCCATATGTGTTATTTCATTAGTTTTGATGTCTTCGCTATTATTCTACAATGTAGAAAATAAAGAGCATCCCTGGAATGAGTAGGTGTGTCCAAACTATTGACTGGTACTGTACATACACACACATTTTTAAAGATACATTTTATTATAACAGTTTTGCCAAAACTACTTAAAATGTTGAAACCAGGTCAGAAGCAACCCAAACGCATCCTGGTACCACTGTGTCAGAAACAACCCAAACGCATCCTGGTACCACTGTGTCAGAAACAACCCAAACGCATCCTGGTACCACTGTGTCAGAAACAACCCAAACGCATCCTGGTACCACTGTGTCAGAAACAACCCAAACGCATCCTGGTACCACTGTGTCAGAAACAACCCAAACACATCCTGGTACCACTGTGTCAGAAACAACCCAAACACATCCTGGTACCACTGTGTCAGAAACAACCCAAACACATCCTGGTACCACTGTGTCAGAAACAACCCAAACACATCCTGGTACCACTGTGTCAGAAACAACCCAAACACATCCTGGTACCACTGTGTCAGAAACAACCCAAACACATCCTGGTACCACTGTGTCAGAAACAACCCAAACACATCCTGGTACCACTGTGTCAGAAACAACCCAAACACATCCTGGTACCACTGTACTGTGTCAGAAACAACCCAAACGCATCCTGGTACCACTGTGTCAGAAGCAACCCAAACACATCCTGGTACCACTGTGTCAGAAACAACCCCAACACATCCTGGTACCACTGTGTCAGAAACAACCCAAACACATCCTGGTACCACTGTGTCAGAAACAACCCAAACACATCCTGGTACCACTGTGTCAGAAACAACCCAAACACATCCTGGTACCACTGTGTCAGAAACAACCCAAACACATCCTGGTACCACTGTGTCAGAAACAACCCCAACACATCCTGGTACCACTGTGTCAGAAACAACCCAAACGCATCCTGGTACCACTGTGTCAGAAACAACCCAAACGCATCCTGGTACCGCTGTGTCAGAAACAACCCAAACACATCCTGGTACCACTGTGTCAGAAACAACCCAAACACATCCTGGTACCACTGTGTCAGAAACAACCCAAACACATCCTGGTACCACTGTGTCAATGAAACAACGGTGTAAACAGTATCCTGGTACCACTGTGTCAGAAACAATCAGGCACATCCTGGTACCACTGTGTAGAAACAACCCAAACCATCCTGGTACCACTGTGTCAGAAACAACCCATTGACCATCAGGTACCACTGTGTCAGAAACAGTAGGAAACACATCCTGGTACCACTGTGTCAGAAACAACCCAAACACATCCTGTCAGAATGTGACAATGAAGCACGGTGTAAACAGTAGGGATGTAACGATTGACCAATCAGGCATAGTGTAAACAGTAGGAATGTAACGATTGACCAATCAGGCACAGTGTAAACAGTAGGAATGTAACGATTGACCAATCAGGCACAGTGTAAACAGTAGGAATGTAACGATTGACCAATCAGGCACAGTGTAAACAGTAGGAATGTAACGATTGACCAATCAGGCACAGTGTAAACAGTAGGAATGTAACGATTGACCAATCAGGCACAGTGTAAACAGTAGGAATGTAACGATTGACCAATCAGGCACAGTGTAAACAGTAGGAATGAGCTCTGATTGACCAATGGACTGTGTTTCAGCATTGAATCAGTGAAAGCTCTGATTGACCAATCAGGCACAGTGTAAACATTGTAGGAATGTAACGATTGACCAATCAGGACAGTGTAAACATTGTAGTGAAGAGCTCTGATTGACCAATCAGGCACATGTTTCAAACAGTGAAGAGCTCTGATTGACCAATCAAGAACGTTTCTGGGAAAACATTTTTTACTTTCTCTCATTGTCCCAAATACACATTCACGCATTTCAGCATTGTCTCAGTGAAGAGCTCTGATTGGCCCATGGACTGATGTTTCAGCATTGTCTCAGTGAAGAGCTCTGATTGGCCCATAGACTGATGTTTCAGCATTGTCTCAGTGAAGAGCTCTGATTGGCCCATGGACTGATGTTTCAGCATTGTCTCAGTGAAGAGCTCTGATTGGCCCATGGACTGATGTTTCAGCATTGTCTCAGTGAAGAGCTCTGATTGGCCCATGGACTGATGTTTCAGCATTGTCTCAGTGAAGAGCTCTGATTGGCCCAGAGACTGATGTTTCAGCATTGTCTCAGTGAAGAGCTCTGATTGGCCCATGGACTGATGTTTCAGCATTGTCTCAGTGAAGAGCTCTGATTGGCCCATGGACTGATGTTTCAGCATTGTCTCAGTGAAGAGCTCTGATTGGCCCATGGACTGATGTTTCAGCATTGTCTCAGTGAAGAGCTCTGATTGGCCCATGGACTGATGTTTCAGCATTGTCTCAGTGAAGAGCTCTGATTGGCCCATGGACTGATGTTTCAGCATTGTCTCAGTGAAGAGCTCTGATTGGCCCATGGACTGATGTTTCAGCATTGTCTCAGTGAAGAGCTCTGATTGGCCCAGAGACTGATGTTTCAGCATTGTCTCAGTGAAGAGCTCTGATTGGCCCATGGACTGATGTTTCAGCATTGTCTCAGTGAAGAGCTCTGATTGGCCCATGGACTGATGTTTCAGCATTGTCTCAGTGAAGAGCTCTGATTGGCCCATGGACTGATGTTTCAGCATTGTCTCAGTGAAGAGCTCTGATTGGCCCATAGACTGATGTTTCAGCATTGTCTCAGTGAAGAGCTCTGATTGGCCCATGGACTGATGTTTCAGCATTGTCTCAGTGAAGAGCTCTGATTGGCCCAGAGACTGATGTTTCAGCATTGTCTCAGTGAAGAGCTCTGATTGGCCCATGGACTGATGTTTCAGCATTGTCTCAGTGAAGAGCTCTGATTGGCCCATGGACTGATGTTTCAGCATTGTCTCAGTGAAGAGCTCTGATTGGCCCATGAACTGATGTTTCAGCATTGTCTCAGTGAAGAGCTCTGATTGGCCCATGGACTGATGTTTCAGCATTGTCTCAGTGAAGAGCTCTGATTGGCCCATGGACTGATGTTTCAGCATTGTCTCAGTGAAGAGCTCTGATTGGCCCATGGACTGATGTTTCAGCATTGTCTCAGTGAAGAGCTCTGATTGGCCCATGGACTGATGTTTCAGCATTGTCTCAGTGAAGAGCTCTGATTGGCCCATGGACTGATGTTTCAGCATTGTCTCAGTGAAGAGCTCTGATTGGCCCATGGACTGATGTTTCAGCATTGTCTCAGTGAAGAGCTCTGATTGGCCCATGGACTGATGTTTCAGCATTGTCTCAGTGAAGAGCTCTGATTGGCCCATGGACTGATGTTTCAGCATTGTCTCAGTGAAGAGCTCTGATTGGCCCATGGACTGATGTTTCAGCATTGTCTCAGTGAAGAGCTCTGATTGGCCCATGGACTGATGTTTCAGCATTGTCTCAGTGAAGAGCTCTGATTGGCCCATGGACTGATGTTTCAGCATTGTCTCAGTGAAGAGCTCTGATTGGCCCATGGACTGATGTTTCAGCATTGTCTCAGTGAAGAGCTCTGATTGGCCCATGGACTGATGTTTCAGCATTGTCTCAGTGAAGAGCTCTGATTGGCCCATGGACTGATGTTTCAGCATTGTCTCAGTGAAGAGCTCTGATTGGCCCATGGACTGATGTTTCAGCATTGTCTCAGTGAAGAGTTCTGATTGGCCCATGGACTGATGTTTCAGCATTGTCTCAGTGAAGAGCTCTGATTGGCCCATGGACTGATGTTTCAGCATTGTCTCAGTGAAGAGCTCTGATTGGCCCATGGACTGATGTTTCAGCATTGTCTCAGTGAAGAGCTCTGATTGGCCCATGGACTGATGTTTCAGCATTGTCTCAGTGAAGAGCTCTGATTGGCCCATGGACTGATGTTTCAGCATTGTCTCAGTGAAGAGCTCTGATTGGCCCATGGACTGATGTTTCAGCATTGTCTCAGTGAAGAGCTCTGATTGGCCCATGGACTGATGTTTCAGCATTGTCTCAGTGAAGAGCTCTGATTGGCCCATGGACTGATGTTTCAGCATTGTCTCAGTGAAGAGCTCTGATTGGCCCATGGACTGATGTTTCAGCATTGTCTCAGTGAAGAGCTCTGATTGGCCCATGGACTGATGTTTCAGCATTGTCTCAGTGAAGAGCTCTGATTGGCCCATGGACTGATGTTTCAGCATTGTCTCAGTGAAGAGCTCTGATTGGCCCATGGACTGATGTTTCAGCATTGTCTCAGTGAAGAGCTCTGATTGGCCCATGGACTGATGTTTCAGCATTGTCTCAGTGAAGAGCTCTGATTGGCCCATGGACTGATGTTTCAGCATTGTCTCAGTGAAGAGCTCTGATTGGCCCATGGACTGATGTTTCAGCATTGTCTCAGTGAAGAGCTCTGATTGGCCCATGGACTGATGTTTCAGCATTGTCTCAGTGAAGAGCTCTGATTGGCCCATGGACTGATGTTTCAGCATTGTCTCAGTGAAGAGCTCTGATTGGCCCATGGACTGATGTTTCAGCATTGTCTCAGTGAAGAGCTCTGATTGGCCCATGAACTGATGTTTCAGCATTGTCTCAGTGAAGAGCTCTGATTGGCCCATGGACTGATGTTTCAGCATTGTCTCAGTGAAGAGCTCTGATTGGCCCATGGACTGATGTTTCAGCATTGTCTCAGTGAAGAGCTCTGATTGGCCCATGGACTGATGTTTCAGCATTGTCTCAGTGAAGAGCTCTGATTGGCCCATGAACTGATGTTTCAGCATTGTCTCAGTGAAGAGCTCTGATTGGCCCATGGACTGATGTTTCAGCATTGTCTCAGTGAAGAGCTCTGATTGGCCCATGGACTGATGTTTCAGCATTGTCTCAGTGAAGAGCTCTGATTGGCCCATGGACTGATGTTTCAGCATTGTCTCAGTGAAGAGCTCTGATTGGCCCATGGACTGATGTTTCAGCATTGTCTCAGTGAAGAGCTCTGATTGGCCCATGGACTGATGTTTCAGCATTGTCTCAGTGAAGAGCTCTGATTGGCCCATGGACTGATGTTTCAGCATTGTCTCAGTGAAGAGTTCTGATTGGCCCATGGACTGATGTTTCAGCATTGTCTCAGTGAAGAGCTCTGATTGGCCCATGGACTGATGTTTCAGCATTGTCTCAGTGAAGAGCTCTGATTGGCCCATGGACTGATGTTTCAGCATTGTCTCAGTGAAGAGTTTGGGGTTCGACTAGCCATGTGAGAAAAACAAGCCTGCTAGAGTGGGTGGCAGGCGGATGTCCAATATCCACCATCGTAGTGCGGATGAAGCCTGAACTGGAACGTGAAGCTAACTGAAGCTGGCTAGCTTTAGAAAACCCAGAGTAGATGTAGCTTGTTTTGTAGGACACCCCTCAGGCCAGACTGAACAACACATTGACAGAGACGGACAGCAGTTCATTTAGGGTGCGTTCGTAAATTCACTCGGGCTATCTACTCTGATTTCAGAGAGTGTACCAGAGCGCAGAATAACTGATGAATTTACCAACGTTCAACACCCGTTGAATGTGACCCGGTGTCACTGAACGTCTGGAAAAAAACATCATTAAATAGTTGCCAGCAGCACAGTTATATTGACCAACGCTCTGGATAACATTAAACAGCCTAACCAGCAATGCTAGGGTGAGTAAAATGGTTTGTTAGCTTGACTGCCATTGTGAGGTCAGAACGCTCGGATCAACCCTACTCCTCCTCCTCCTCAACCCTCCTCCTCCTCCTCAACCCTACTACTCCTCCTCCTCCTCCTCCCTACTCCTCCTCCCTACTCCTCCTCCTCCTCAACCCTACTATTCCTCCTCCTCAACCCTACTCCTCCTCCTCCTCAACACTACTCCTCCTCCTCCTCCTCCTCCCTCCTCCTCCTCAACCCTACTCCTCCTCCTCCTCAACCCTACTATTCCTCCTCCTCAACCCTACTCCTCCTCCTCCTCAACACTACTCCTCCTCCTCCTCCTCCTCAACCCTCCTCCTCCTCAACCCTCCTCCTCAACCCTCCTCCTCCTCAACCCTACTCCTCCGACAGAGTAGTCCAGTGACAGTGTGAGTTCTGAACACTCCGAGAGCAAACCGCAAAACGCTCTCCTCCTCCTCCCAGAGCGCACTGCCCTCCTCATGTATGACCTCCCCTCCTCCTCCTGACCTCCCAGAGCGCACCTCCTCCTCAACCCTCCCCTGCCCTCAATTTATGACCGTCCAGAGCGCACTGCCACTCCAGAGTGAATTTATGACCTCCAGAGCGCAGCCACTACAGAGTGAGTTCTGACCACTCCAGAGCGCACTGCCAAACAGAGTGAATTTATGACCTCCCAGAGCGCACTGCCACTCCAGAGTGAATTTATGACCTCCCAGAGCGCACTGCCACTACAGAGTGAATTTATGACCTCCCAGAGCGCACTGCCACTCCAGAGTGAATTTATGACCTCCCAGAGCGCACTGCCACTCCAGAGTGAATTTATGACCTCCCAGAGCGCACTGCCACTCCAGAGTGAATTTATGACCTCCCAGAGCGCACTGCCACTCCAGAGTGAATTTATGACCTCCCAGAGCGCACTGCCACTCCAGAGTGAATTTATGACCTCCCAGAGCGCACTGCCACTCCAGAGTGAATTTATGACCTCCCAGAGCGCACTGCCACTCCAGAGTGAATTTATGACCTCCCAGAGCGCACTGCCACTCCAGAGTGAATTTATGACCTCCCAGAGCGCACTGCCACTCCAGAGTGAATTTATGACCTCCCAGAGCGCACTGCCACTCCAGAGTGAATTTATGACTGTCCAGAGCGCACTGCCACTCCAGAGTGAATTTATGACCTCCCAGAGCGCACTGCCACTCCGGAGTGAATTTATGACCTCCCAGAGCGCACTGCCACTCCAGAGTGAATTTATGACCGTCCAGAGCGCACTGCCACTCCAGAGTGAATTTATGACCTCCCAGAGCGCACTGCCACTACAGAGTGAATTTATGACCTCCCAGAGCGCACTGCCACTCCAGAGTGAATTTATGACCTCCCAGAGCGCACTGCCACTCCAGAGTGAATTTATGACCGTCCAGAGCGCACTGCCACTACAGAGTGAATTTATGACCTCCCAGAGCGCACTGCCACTCCAGAGTGAATTTATGACCTCCCAGAGCGCACTGCCACTACAGAGTGAATTTATGACCTCCCAGAGCGCACTGCCACTCCAGAGTGAATTTATGACCGTCCAGAGCGCACTGCCACTCCAGAGTGAATTTATGACCGTCCAGAGCGCACTGCCACTACAGAGTGAATTTATGACCTCCCAGAGCGCACTGCCACTACAGAGTGAATTTATGACCTCCCAGAGCGCACTGCCACTCCAGAGTGAATTTATGACCTCCCAGAGCGCACTGCCACTCCAGAGTGAATTTATGACCTCCCAGAGCGCACTGCCACTCCAGAGTGAATTTATGACCTCCCAGAGCGCACTGCCACTACAGAGTGAATTTATGACCGTCCAGAGCGCACTGCCACTCCAGAGTGAATTTATGACCTCCCAGAGCGCACTGCCACTACAGAGTGAATTTATGACCGCCCAGAGCGCACTGCCACTCCAGAGTGAATTTATGACCTCCCAGAGCGCACTGCCACTCCAGAGTGAATGTATGACCTCCCAGAGCGCACTGCCACTACAGAGTGAATTTATGACCTCCCAGAGCGCACTGCCACTCCAGAGTGAATTTATGACCTCCCAGAGCGCACTGCCACTCCAGAGTGAATTTATGACCTCCCAGAGCGCACTGCCACTACAGAGTGAATTTATGACCTCCCAGAGCGCACTGCCACTCCAGAGTGAATTTATGACCTCCCAGAGCGCACTGTCACTACAGAGTGAATTTATGACCTCCCAGAGCGCACTGCCACTCCAGAGTGAATTTATGACCTCCCAGAGCGCACTGCCACTACAGAGTGAATTTATGACCTCCCAGAGCGCACTGCCACTACAGAGTGAATTTATGACCTCCCAGAGCGCACTGCCACTACAGAGTGAATTTATGACCTCCCAGAGCGCACTGCCACTACAGAGTGAATTTATGACCTCCCAGAGCGCACTGCCACTACAGAGTGAATTTATGACCTCCCAGAGCGCACTGCCACTCCAGAGTGAATTTATGACCTCCCAGAGCGCACTGCCACTCCAGAGTGAATTTATGACCTCCCAGAGCGCACTGCCACTACAGAGTGAATTTATGACCTCCCAGAGCGCACTGCCACTCCAGAGTGAATTTATGACCTCCCAGAGCGCACTGCCACTACAGAGTGAATTTATGACCTCCCAGAGCGCACTGTCACTACAGAGTGAATTTATGACCTCCCAGAGCGCACTGCCACTACAGAGTGAATTTATGACCGTCCAAGCGCACTGCCACTCCAGAGTGCATCATGACCTCCCAGAGCGCACTGGTTGTTACAGAGTGAGGAACAATGACCTCTGTTATGTAGCCACTACAGAGTGAATTTATGACCTCCCAGAGCGCACTGCCACTACAGAGTGACAGTACTGACCTCCCAGAGGGCAGTCTGTCCAGAGTGAATTTATGACTGTCCAGAGCGCACTGCCACTCCAGAGTGAAGTATTGTCTCCCAGAGCGGCCAGTCTGTAGTGAACAGTACTGTCTCCCAGAGCGCACTGTCACTACAGAGTGTCTGACCTAGAGCGCAGCCACTCCAGAGTGAATTTATGACCTCCAGTAGCTGTCTCCAGAGTGAGTCTTTATAGACCTCCCAGAGCGCACTGTCACTACAGAGTGAAGTATTATGACCTCCCAGAGCGCACTGCCACTGTCAGAGTGAATTTAGTGGCAGTCTGTAGTAGCATCATGCAGCTGGAAGTACTGTCTGTTTATTGAGGAACAATAAGCCAGTACTGTCTGGTAGAGATAGAAGCAGTCTGGGGTGACTACAGTACTGTCTGGTAGAGGAGAACACAAAACTGTATAGACTACAGTACTGTCTGGTAGAGGGCAGTCTGTATAGACTACAGTACTGTCTGGTAGAGGGCAGTCTGTATAGACTACAGTACTGTCTGGTAGAGGGCAGTCTGTACAGACTACAGTACTGTCTGGTAAAGGGCAGTCTGTATAGACTACAGTACTGTCTGGTAGAGGGCAGTCTGTATAGACTACAGTACTGTCTGGTAGAGGGCAGTCTGTATAGACTACAGTACTGTCTGGTAGAGGGCAGTCTGTATAGACTACAGTACTGTCTGGTAGAGGGCAGTCTGTATAGACTACAGTACTGTCTGGTAGAGGGCAGTCTGTATAGACTACAGTACTGTCTGGTAGAGGGCAGTCTGTATAGACTACAGTACTGTCTGGTAGAGGGCAGTCTGTATAGACTACAGTACTGTCTGGTGGAGGGCAGTCTGTATAGACTACAGTACTGTCTGGTAGAGGGCAGTCTGTATAGACTACAGTACTGTCTGGTAGAGGGCAGTCTGTATAGACTACAGTACTGTCTGGTAGAGGGCAGTCTGTATAGACTACAGTACTGTCTGGTAGAGGGCAATCTGTATAGACTACAGTACTGTCTGGTAGAGGGCAGTCTGTATAGACTACAGTACTGTCTGGTAGAGTGGCATAGTGCATACACCAGCATTTCCTCTGAAAATGACATTTAAATGAGTGTGTGAAATGTGTCTGGGAGGCTGGAACAGGCGGGACAGGGCAGGGCAGTCAGTCTATCACTGGGTGAATGAGTACTGTGGGGGAGGGGGAGATTTTCAGACTGTGCAGTGCCAACCAGCAGAAATAGTCAGAGGGGGGTCAGCGTCACCACAAGGGAATGTTTCTCCCCTCCCCCTCCTCCCCGACACAGTCCTCCCCTCCCCCTCCTTCCCCCATAGAGCCAGAGGGAGACATTGTTTAGTCTGAAGCTTGCAGCAGGAGAGCGGCACAGTGTCCTGTAAACAGACACACCAGACACTCCCTTCCTACGTTCAAACTGCTAATTACACTATCAGCATACAGAGATCATCTTACTGTGTGTTACAGGGACAAGGTCTTATGTTGGATAATATTTTGAAGTCTTCGGAGCAAGTCGGTCTTTACGGTTCACAGTTTTGCTCGTGTGAAACATTTAGTGTGGTAGTACGTGCTGAGAGCCGTCTACTGTGTGTGTGTGTGTGTGTGTGTGTGTGTGTGTGTGTGTGTGTGTGTGTGTGTGTGTGTGTGTGTGTGTGTGTGTGTGTGTGTGTGTGTGTGTGTGTGTGTGCCCCGTCACCCCGAGCCCTGCCAGGTCACCCCAATCCCTGCCCCGTCACCCCGAGCCCTGCCCCGTCACCCCGAGCCCTGCCCCGTCACCCCGAGCCCTGACTTATTGAAAGTTATTGCCACGTTAAAAGTTACTGAGCTCTTCAGCAAGGCCATTCTATTGCCAATGTTTGTCTATGGAGATTGCATGGCTGTGTGCTCGATTTTACACACCTTTCAGCAACGGGTGTAGCTGAAATAACCGAATCTACTAATTTGAAGGGGTGTACACATACGTGCTGTACATATAATGTATGTAATAGGACCATTATTCTGTATTGTGAATTGATGTGGAATTTTATGATTGTTTCCTATCGTTTTGACAGAAAACCGGGCAAAAAACTTTAAGAAAATGTCACTGCAGTTTAAGCAGTGAGCGAAATTGTCAAACCTGGTAATATCAGGCTGTATAATGGGACATACACCTAACAACTCCAATGACAAATTTCACTGAACAGAAACAGGGGAAAATAACCATCACCATACAATACATTACATTGTATGAAGAAACAATACTACAAGTCGTAGCTCCATACTACTTGTCAGACAGAGAACCGATACTGGCCATATCCGAATACCCATACAAGCGTACTAAATAGTACGCGAAAAAATAATGTTTTATAGTTTGTGTAAATTCTAAAATAGTGCTCCGAATAGTTAATCTAATGTGTGATTGCGTTGACTCTCTCCATTCGTTCATTTATGGAACAGTGCGTCAATTTATCTGATTATCAGTTGTTGTCAAACACGTGAGTCGGAAAAGACGAGTGAATTCTACAAGAGCAAAAGCCGGAATTAGTATGCAGTTTAGGTATGTAGTACATTAGTACATGTATTCGGACACAGATAACTGGTTTTTGGGGGTGGGAATAGCATGGGGTGTGAGGGGTCTGGGGTGGGAATAGCATGGGGTGTGAGGGGTCTGGGGTGGGAATGGCATGGGGTGTGAGGGGTCTGGGGTGGGAATGGCATGGGGTGTGAGGGGTCTGGGGTGGGAATGGCATGGGGTGTGAGGGGTCTGGGGTGGGAATGGCATGGGGTGTGAGGGGTCTGGGGTGGGAATGGCATGGGGTGTGAGGGGTCTGGGGTGGGAATGGCATGGGGTGTGAGGGGTTTGGGGTCTGGGGTGGGAATAGCATGGGGTGTGAGGGGTCTGGGGTGGGAATGGCATGGGGTGTGAGGGGTTTGGGGTCTGGGGTGGGAATAGCATGGGGTGTGAGGGGTCTGGGGTCTGGGGTGGGAATGGCATGGGGGGATGAATGAGGGGTCTGGGGTCTGGGGTTGGGTGGGAATAGCATTGGGTGTGAGGGGTCTGGGGTGGGAATAGCATGGGGTGTGAGGGGTCTGGGGTCTGGGGTGGGAATGGCATGGGGTGTGAGGGGTCTGGGGTGGGAATAGCATGGGGTGTGAGGGGTCTGGGGTCTGGGGTTTGAGGGGTCTGGGGTGGGAATGGCATGGGGTGTGAGGGGTCTGGGGTCTGGGGTGGGAATGGCATGGGGTGTGAGGGGTCTGGGGTGGGAATGGCATGGGGTGTGAGGGGTCTGGGGGGGTCTGGGGTGGGAATGGCATGGGGGTGTGAGGGGTCTGGGGTGGGAATGGCATGGGGTGTGAGGGTCTGGGGTCTGGGGTGGGAATGGCATGGGGTGTGAGGGGTCTGGGGTGGGAATGGCATGGGGTGTGAGGAGTCTGGAGTCTGGGGTGGGAATAGCATGGGGTGTGAGGGGTCTGGGGTGGGAATGGCATGGGGTGTGAGGAGTCTGGGGTCTGGGGTGGGAATAGCATGGGGTGTGAGGGGTCTGGGGTGGGAATGGCATGGGGTGTGAGGGGTCTGGGGTGGGAATGGCATGGGGTGTGAGGGGTCTGGGGTGGGAATGGCATGGGGTGTGAGGGGTCTGGGAGGGGAATGGCATGGTGTGTGAGGAGTCTGGGGTCTGGGGTGGGAATAGCATGGGGTGTGAGGGGTCTGGGGTGGGAATGGCATGGGGTGTGAGGAGTCTGGGGTGGGAATGGCATGGGGTGTGAGGGGTCTGGGGTCTGGGGTGGGAATAGCATGGGGTGTGAGGGGTCTGGGGGGTCTGGGGTGGGAATGGCATGGGGGTGTGAGGGGTCTGGGGTGGGAATGGCATGGGGTGTGAGGGGTCTGGGGTGGGAATGGCATGGGGTGTGAGGGGTCTGGGTCGAGGAATAGCAAGTGGTGTGAGGGGTCTGGGGTCTGGGTTGAGGAATAGCAAGTGGTACTATATTTATTTAACGTTATATGAATGCTATACATTTTTTAAAAATTGCCAATTTGGGTGCAATCAATTATCCTAATTTCTCAGGGGTTCAAAATATGTTATATTTCAACAAAAATAACGTTGCAGTAATGTTCATCTTCTCTGTTCCTAACGGCAGAAACCCGTCTCAAAACAACTTGAGATGGTTTCGTGGCTGAAACGACCCGATGGAACGAGCTACAGATGGGCACTCCAGATAATATGATATAACCAACGTTATACTGCTAGTTACAGGTGTGTCTAAACGTTGCCAGAGATCTTTCAACTGACAATGGTATTTGCGATACTGTCTTCGTTCCTCATTTTGTGGAAACAGGAGTCTCATAAAATGTCTGTGTCCAGTTGCGGGGGTCCGTTTTGAATTTAGAAAAATGCTCATTTGCTTAAAAAAAAAAAAAAAATACAAAATGAGACTCCTGTTCCCAAGAATTGAAGATGAAGAGGGTATCACGAATACCAGGTCGAAAATGACCAGTATAAATGGTCCAAATTGTTTTGGTTAAATCACATTATCTGTCTGGTGTTACAATCTGTAGCTCGGAAAGGCCCAGGTAATAGAATAGTCAATATAAACTGGGTGGTTTGGAGCCCTGAATGCTGATTGGCTGACAGCCGTGGTATATCAGACCATATACCATGGATATGACAAAACATGCATTTTTACTGCTCTAATTACGTTGGTAACCAGTTTAAAATAGCGATAAAGCACCTCGGGGGTTTATGAGATATGGTTAAGATAGATATATATATATATCCATTATCTCAAACCTATTTTCCAATTACATCATATGGAAATGTATTTATGTATACTTATTTCATCGCATTAAGCAAAACATCGCAAGGCCAAGAAAGGTTCAACTTACCAGCGACGGGACTGAGGAGCAGGATGCCGAACAGCCCCAGTGCCAGCCCCGGTGCCAGCCCCGGTGCCAGCCCCGGCGTTCGGCCCAGGACTGCCATGGCTGGTGGGATTAATCGGGACGGGCGGTTTCTCCGAGAACTTCTCCTTATTTCACCCCCTTCAGTCTGTGAGCTCGACGAGCACATTCGCCCGGACTATCTAATAATCTAACATAGTCCAAATCTAATCCGATGGCTGAATAAATGTCTTCTTGGTTTAACAGTTGATATTCATGATTTGTTTTATCTAACCTTGATTGTCCAAACAGTCATTTAGGTCCCAGACAACAACAACAACAAGAAAAAAAAATGTGATTAAAAAAAAATATGTTAAAAATCACAAGCTAACATCAATATTGGAACAATTGATGAGCTATGAAAATAGCAAACGTTGTCTGTCTACTTTAGGACCCAGCTAGCTATTGTTTTTGATTGCCAAAACGTTTTATTTCGACATCCGAGTCTCCTCTGTACTGGGCTACAGTAACGTTACCTACAGTCAGCCATCAGACATGAACCTTTTCAGAACTAACAAGCAAACCAGCATTCACGAAATAAAGAAAAGATATATATATATATACACTTCAAAACAACTATCTAGCACGCTGTTTATGATAGGATTTTACAAATCCATGAAACGCAGCTAAAGTAACCTTACATTTCCCAAATGCCAACTAACGTTAGATAACTAGACACAGTCATATATTTTTTTGTGTGGCTGGTACTGTCATGTGGATTTCTGACATCTGATCGGAGAGATCACCACGAAGATTATACTCATTTAGCTAAACGATTTAGCTAAATTGATGATCCAACTTGTTTTAAATATATATTCCGATCAAATCCGTCTGATATCCAACACGCAGACGAGAAGGAAAGAAATCCTCTTCTGCCCAGATGAAAATGTTTCCCGTCGCGCAACACTGACTGGTAGCGGGTCGGTACGCAGAGACCGTGACTCCCCAAAAAAAAGGCCTTTTAAACCGAAGAGGGAAAAAAATGGTTGATTTAAAAATGTTGTATTATTCAAAACAGATTTCCAGTAACTATGATATGTAGCTAAAATGTCAATTGAATTGTTCTACGTCCCTTTTAACCAGCATAGCGTTCTGTTATCCGCGCCCAGCCTTCAACTTCGCTTCTGTACAGTCTGGGGCCGCGCTGCTACTGGGCTGGCTCATTCCGACGTTATGGTGCCTCCTCGTTTTGGTGAGGGAAGTATATATATGTTTTTTACATTTTACTATTCTATCTGATAAAGTAAATATTTGACTTTCAGAAAAAAAACATATTGGTCATTCTCAGGCACTTAATTGTTTGTTGGTGCATTTTTCAAACTGTTAGGTGCGTAATCTTAAACAGGATGGAAACGTGGGGCCTATATTAGCCATAGCTCTGTGAGTGAGCAAGCATAATGGTGAACAAATCAACAGGATTTTAACTTCTCTGTCAAACATATTTTAACATTTTGAAATGTTGTTAATTTTCGCTATAATTTTACACTAAATGAGAAGTGATATTTGCTGGGACAGAAAAGGTTCCCATAATATTGGAATGAACCAGCTGGCTACACGCAGGCAGACAGACCGAGGCCCGCCTTGTTCTCACCGGTCATTATCAACACAACGTCACAGTAAACTGCACTGCGGAGAATTCCGTCTGTCTGCTGGGGGTAAAGGCGAACCCCAGGTCCGCTAAAAACAACTAGGTTTTGTTTTCAAATGATTGTTAAATAAATGTTACAACTTTTTTTTGGAGGATTTGATATCATCACCGATTATTCCACATTTCATCGGAGTCAAGCCATCTACATATAGGATTTGATGCATATGTTTGATTTATCCAACCTATGGACCACACAGAACGCACTGCAACTACCTCTGCAATGCAATGCTGCAAGGCAAACGTGGCTTTCCTTTGGAAATTAATTTACTTCTGGTGTACCAAACCACAATTGTATTTTTAAAATTTTATTTTACCTTTATTTAACTAGGCAAGTCAGTTAAGAACAAATTCTTATTTTCAATGATGACCTAGGAACAGTGACTTGTTCAGGGGCAGAACGACTGATTTTTACCTTGTCAGTTTAGGGATTCAATCTTGCAACCTTTCGTTACTAGTCCAACGCTCTAACCACTAGGCAACCTGCCTCCTCTAACCACTAGGCTACCTGCCTCCTCTAACCACTAGGCAACCTGCCTCCTCGAACCACTAGGCTACCTGCCTCCTCTAACCACTAGGCTACCTGCCTCCTCTAACCACTAGGCTCCCTGCCTCCTCTAACCACTAGGCTACCTGCCTCCCTCCTCTAACCACTAGGCTACCTGCCTCCTCTAACTACTAGGCTCCCTGCCTCCTCTAACCACTAGGCTACCTGCCTCCCTCCTCTAACCACTAGGCTACCTGCCTCCTCTAACCACTAGGCTACCTGCCTCCTCTAACCACTAGGCTACCTGCCTCCTCTAACCACTAGGCTACCTCCCTCCTCTAACCACTAGGCTACCTGCCTCCTCTAACCACTAGGCTACCTGCCTCCTCTAACCACTAGGCTACCTGCCTCCTCTAACCACTAGGCTACCTGCCTCCTCTAACCACTAGGCTACCTGCCTCCTCTAACCACTAGGCTACCTGCCTCCTCTAACCACTAGGCTACATACCTCCTCTAACCACTAGGATACCTGCCTCCTCTAGCCACTAGGCTACCTGCCTCCTCTAACCACTAGGCTACCTGCCTCCTCTAACCACTAGGCTACCTGCCTCCTCTAACCATTAGGCTACCTGCCTCCTCTAACCACTAGGCTACCTGCCTCCTCTAACCACTAGGCTACCTGCCTCCTCTAACCACTAGGCTACATACCTCCTCTAACCACTAGGATACCTGCCTCCTCTAACCACTAGGCTACCTGCCTCCTCTAACCACTAGGCTACCTGCCTCCTCTAACCACTAGGCTACCTGCCTCCTCTAACCACTAGGCTACCTGCCTCCTCTAACCACTAGGCTACCTGCCTCCTCTAACCACTAGGCTACCTGCCTCTAACCACTAGGCTACCTGCCTCTAACCACTAGGCTACATGCCTCCTCTAACCACTAGGCTACCTGCCTCCTCTAACCACTAGGCTACCTGCCTCCTCTAACCACTAGGCTACCTGCCGCTATTGGTGTGATCAAGGCGTTTCGCCTCATGTCCACCAGATGCATCAAACTCCCGAGAGGCGCAGCGGCCTAAGGCACTGCATCTCAGTGTAAGAGGCATCACTACAGTCCCTGGTTTGATTCCAGGCTGTATCACATCCGGCCGTGATTGGGAGTCCCATAGGGCGGCGCACAATCGGCCCAGCATCGTCTGGGTTTGGGCCGGGGAAAGGCCGTCATTGTAAATAACAATTTGTTCTTAACTGACTCGCCTAGTCAAATTAAAAAATGTGCATTCTGGGCGGAAGTCATTCATTGTCAACGGAGCAGTCGGGCACCTACGTTGGGGGCACCTCACAAGGCCGCGGTGCGTTGTGTGTGCCGCATGCGTTACATATATTCAACCGCTGCTCTACTGTGCGGTGGCACAAACACAGATACCAACCAGCTACCTTTTAAAAGTGAAGCAATCGTGATTAAAGAGTGACTGCCCCTAAAAAGCAAACAATCCCTTTGGAAACAGCCTATGTGGCATCGTTATGAGTCAGAAACATTGATTCTAGTGTCAAAATGGACTTCAAAGTGTAAATAGGATCAATTTGGTCATAAAGTCAGTTTAAACCTGAGTGTGTCACAATGAGTTGAGTTTGGATTACAATTATGTCAACAAATCATGCCCCATTTTGCCAAGATCCACACTAAAAAGCCCCCTCCGCCCACTTTGCTTCCCTTCATTGAATGGGGCCACTCCTCCTCCGCCCAGTTTGCTTCCCTTCATTGAATGGGGCCACGCCTCCTCCGCCCAGTTTGCTTCCCTTCATTGAATGGGGCCACGCCTTCCTCCCACTTTGCTTCCCTTCATTGAATGGGGCCACGCCTTTCGCCCACTTTGCTTCCCTTCATTGAATGGGGCCACGCCTTTCGCCCACTTTGCTTCCCTTCATTGAATGGGGCCACGCCTCCTCCGCCCACTTTGCTTCCCTTCATTGAATGGGGCCACGCCTTCCTCCCACTTTGCTTCCCTTCATTGAATGGGGCCACGCCCCTCCGCCCACTTTGCTTCCCTTCATTGAATGGGGCCACGCCTCCTCCGCCCAGTTTGCTTCCCTTCATTGAATGGGGCCACGCCTTCCTCCCACTTTGCTTCCCTTCATTGAATGGGGCCACGCCTCCTCTGCCCAGTTTGCTTCCCTTCATTGAATGGGGCCACGCCTCCTCCGCCCACTTTGCTTCCCTTCATTGAATGGGGCCACGCCTCCTCCGCCCACTTTGCTTCCCTTCATTGAATGGGGCCACGCCTCCTCCGCCCACTTTGCTTCCCTTCATCGAATGGGGCTCAGTTGTTTCATCGCCACCAAGCGTGGTCAAAGGGTCACGGGCCCCTATATGGATTGACCTCTAGAGTCAACGTTCTGCCGAAGGACGGTAGTAAGCGGTTGGAATAGTTTCTTGGAGTTTGTCGGTCCCCAAGTCTGCACCAGTGTAACCAGTATAACCAGGGATACTGGACGATAATGACCTCTCTGGTATAACTTAGCTAATGACGTTAGATAATGTTATTGCTGGCTATATAGGTAGCTATCGTTTGATGAAACGAGGCAGGCTAGATAATGAGGCAGTCTAGCTAACGAGGCGGGCTAGATAACGAGGCAGTCTAGCTAACGAGGCGGGCTAGCTAACGAGGCGGGCTAGATAACGAGGCGGGCTAGCTAACGAGGCGGGCTAGATAACGAGGCAGTCTAGATAACGAGGCAGGCTAGATAACGTTTCAACCTCTTTTCAATTAGGTTGTAGCTGATAACAGTGTATTGTATAGATAGTGCTGGTTATGTATCATTATCATTAAATGTCTGCTTGTTTTAGTCAATTGCAAACTACAGTACAACATTTATGCAAAGTGAAACTCGTCTAAAGACATTGCCTGTTCTCACTATTTAGAAAAACGTAGTATTGTTGGGCTTCCCTCATGCTCCTTTTCATGACGGTGCTAGCAGCCACATCAAATCTAATTTTATTAGTCACATGCGCAGAATAAAACAGGTGGTTAGTTGAGGTAGTATGTACATGTAGGTAGAGTTAATTAAATTGACTATGCATAGATGACAACAGAGAGTGGCAGTGGTGTGGAGAGGGGGCAATGCAAATATAGTCTGGGTAGCCATTTGACTAGATGTTCAGGAGTCTTATGGCTTGGGGGTAGAAGCTGTTTAGAAGCCTCTTGGACCTAGACTTGGAACTCCGGTTGCCTTTCGTTAACAGAGAGAACAGTCTCTGACTGGGGTGGCTGGGGTCTTTGAACATTTTTAGGGCCTTCCTCTGACACCGCCTGGTATAGATGTCCTGGATGGCAGGAAGCTTGGCCCCAGTGATGTACTGGGCCATTCACACTACCCTCTGTAGTGCTTTGCGGTCGGAGGCCGAGCAGTTGCCGTACCAGGCAGTCAGGATGCACTCTCTGGTGCAGCTGCAGAACCTTTTGAGGATCTGAGGACCCATGCCAAATCTTTTCAGTCTCCTGAGGGGGAATAGGCTTTGTTGTGCCCGCTTCACGACTGTCTTGGTGCGCTTGGACCATGTTAGTTTGGTGGTGATGTGGACACCAAGGAACTTGAAGCTCTCAACCTGCTCCACTGCAGCCCCGTTAATGAGAATGGGGGCGTGCTCGTCCTCTTTTTCCTGTAGTCCACAATCATCTCCTTTGTCTTGATCACGTTGAGGGAGAGGTTGTTGTCCTGGCACCACATGGCCAGGTCTCTGGCCTCCTCCCTATTGGCTGTCTCGTTGTTGTCGGTGATCAGGCCTACCACTGTTGTGTCATCTGCAAATTTAATGGTGTTGGAGTCTTGCTTAGCCGTGCAGTCATGCGTGAACAGGGAATACAGGAGGGGACTGAGCACGCACCCCTGAAGGGCCCCAGTGTTGAGCATCAGTGTGGCAGATGTGTTGTTACCTACCCTCACCACCTGGGGGCGGCCCGTCAGGAAGTCCAGGATCCAGTTGCAGAGGGAGGTGTTTAGTCCCAGGGTCCTTAGCTTAGTGATGAGCTTTGAGGGCACTATGGTGTTGAACGCTGAGCTGTAGTCAATGAACAGCATTCTCACATAGGCGTTCCTTTTGTCCAGGTGGGAAAGGGCAGTGTGTAGTGCAATAGAGATTGCATCATCTGTGGATCTGTTTGGTCGGTATGCAAATTGGAGTGGGTCTAGTGTTTCTGGGATAATGATGTTGATGTGAGCCATGACCAGCCTTTCAAAGCACTTCATGGCTACAGACTGGAGTGCTACGGCTTGGTAGTCATTTAGGCAGGTTACCTTAGTGTTCTTGGGCACAGGCACTATGGTGGTCTGCTTAAAACATGTTGGTATTACAGACTCAGACAGGGAGAGGTTGAAAATGTCAGTGAAGACACTTGCTAGTTGGTCAGTGCATGCTCGCAGTACACGTCCTGATAATCCGTCTGGCCCTGCAGCCTTGTGAATGTTGACCTGACCAACAACACAAACAAACGGACTGTACAGCTACATGTAGAGAGAGTGGCATTACACAAACAGACTTAACAAACTTAACAAGTTAAATGTCTAAGCAGTGATTAAATGTTCAGCTACCTGCTTGGACATCAGGTCCAATTGCAAAGCCTGAAGCCACAGGGCTCTATTTCCCTACGCATTGTGGACCATAGGTCAGGGATTTTTGGCCTGGTTACATGTACATTGAACATCACAGCAAAACAAAACAACCTTTCGGCATGTTTTATTATTTCTAGTATAACAAAGGAAATTGACGACGAAGCTCCTTTACACTGGGGGTCAATGGAAAATGATGTTTTTCCCCCCCCAATTCGTGGGCGTGGTGGAGGGGAATTCCTTCTTATTATGTGAATATCAACTCGCACATGTAGCATTACCAGGCGGTAGGCAGACTCAGGGTCAGGGTCAGGCAGAGGTCGGTAATCCAGAGGGGGAAATGTACAGGTCGGCAGGCAGAGTGGTCAGGCAGGCAGAGTGGTCAGGCAGGCAGAGTAGTCAGGCAGGCAGAGTGGTCAGGCAGGCAGAGTAGTCAGGCAGGCAGAGTAGTCAGGCAGGCAGAGTAGTCAGGCAGGCAGAGTAGTCAGGCAGGCAGAGTAGTCAGGCAGGCAGAGTGGTCAGGCAGGCGGGCTCGGAGTCAGGGCAGGCAGAGTGGTCAGGCAGGCAGAGTGGTCAGGCAGGCGGGCTCGGAGTCAGGGCAGGCAGAGTGGTCAGGCAGGCGTGCTCGGAGTCAGGGCAGGCAGAGTGGTCAGGCAGGCGGGCTCGGAGTCAGGGCAGGCAGAGGTCGGTAATCCAGAGGGGGAGATGTACAGGTCGGCAGGCAGAGTGGTCAGGCAGGCAGAGTGGTCAGGCAGGCAGAGTGGTCAGGCAGGCAGAGTGGTCAGGCAGGCAGAGTAGTCAGGCAGGCAGAGTGGTCAGGCAGGCAGAGTGGTCAGGCAGGCAGAGTGGTCAGGCAGGCAGAGTGGTCAGGCAGGCAGAGTGGTCAGGCAGGCGGGCTCAGAGTCAGGGCAGGCAGAGTGGTCAGGCAGGCAGAGTGGTCAGGCAGGCAGAGTGGTCAGGCAGGCGGGCTCAGAGTCAGGGCAGGCAGAGTGGTCAGGCAGGCGGTCTCGGAGTCAGGGCAGGCAGAGTGGTCAGGCAGGCAGAGTGGTCAGGCAGGCGGGCTCGGAGTCAGGGCAGGCAGAGTGATAATTAGCACAGGTGTTAGGAGCATGATAATTAGCACAGGTGTTAGGAGCATGATAATTAGCACAGGTGTTAGGAGCATGATATTTAGCACAGGTGTTAGGAGCATGATATTTAGCACAGGTGTTAGGAGCATGATATTTAGCACAGGTGTTAGGAGCATGATATTTAGCACAGGTGTTAGGAGCATGATAATTAGCACAGGTGTTAGGAGCATGATATTTAGCACAGGTGTTAGGAGCATGATAATTAGCACAGGTGTTAGGAGCATGATAATTAGCACAGGTGTTAGGAGCATGATAATTAGCACAGGTGTTAGGAGCATGATATTTAGCACAGGTGTTAGGAGCATGATAATTAGCACAGGTGGTCCCTCTGTGTTCCTTCTGTCTCTGTAAACAAGTGTGACATGTAAATATGGCCGTGTGGTTAACATTAACCAGTTTAAAGTTGTTTTAAAAAAAACTATTTCTAGCTTATGAGTGATAAGTTCCTATTACTTTCAAGACCGTAACGCAAGCGATGCGTCTCAATCCCCTCTTCAAACGGACAGGTCTGACCCCTCTTCAAACTGACATGTCTGACCCCTCTTCAAACTGACAGGTCTGACCCCTCTTCAAACTGACAGGTCTGACCCCTCTTCAAACTGACAGGTCTGACCCCTCTTCAAACTGACAGGTCTGACCCCTCTTCAAACTGACAGGTCTGACCCCTCTTCAAACGGACAGGTCTGACCCCTCTTCAAACGGACAGGTCTGACCCCTTTTCAAACGGACAGGTCTGACCCCTCTTCAAACGGACAGGTCTGACCCCTCTTCAAACTGACAGGTCTGACCCCTCTTCAAACTGACAGGTCTGACCCCTCTTCAAACGGACAGGTCTGACCCCTCTTCAAACGGACAGGTCTGACCCCTCTTCAAACGGACAGGTCTGACCCCTCTTCCAATGGACAGGTCTGACCCCTCTTCAAACTGACAGGTCTGACCCCTCTTCAAACGGACAGGTCTGACCCCTCTTCAAACGGACAGGTCTGACCCCTCTTCAAACTGACAGGTCTGACCCCTCTTCAAACGGACAGGTCTGACCCCTCTTCCAATGGACAGGTCTGACCCCTCTTCAAACGGACAGGTCTGACCCCTCTTCCAATGGACAGGTCTGACCCCTCTTCCAATGGACAGGTCTGACCCCTCTTCCAATGGACAGGTCTGACCCCTCTTCCAATGGACAGGTCTGACCCCTCTTCCAATGGACAGGTCTGACCCCTCTTCCAATGGACAGGTCTGACCCCTCTTCAAACGGACAGGTCTGACCCCTCTTCCAATGGACAGGTCTGACCCCTCTTCAAACGGACAGGTCTGACCCCTCTTCCAATGGACAGGTCTGACCCCTCTTCAAACTGACAGGTCTGACCCCTCTTCAAACGGACAGGTCTGGCCCCTCTTCCAATGGACAGGTCTAACCTGCCTCCTCTCTACCTCTCCACCTCCAGCCCTGAGACCTGCCTCCTCTCTATCTCCAGCCCTGAGACCTGCCTCCTCTCTACCTCTCTACCTCCAGCCCTGAGACCTGCCTCCTCTCTACCTCTCTACCTCCGGCCCTGAGACCTGCCTCCTCTCTACCTCTCTACCTCCAGCCCTGAGACCTGCCTCCTCTCTACCTCTCTACCTCCAGCCCTGAGACCTGCCTCCTCTCTACCTCTCTACCTCCAGCCCTGAGACCTGCCTCCTCTCTACCTCTCTACCTCCAGCCCTGAGACCTGCCTCCTCTCTACCTCTCTATCTCCAGCCCTGAGACCTGCCTCCTCTCTACCTCTCTATCTCCAGCCCTGAGACCTGCCTCCTCTCTACCTCTCTATCTCCAGCCCTGAGACCTGCCTCCTCTCTACCTCTCTATCTCCGGCCCTGAGACCTGCCTCCTCTCTACCTCTCTATCTCCAGCCCTGAGACCTGCCTCCTCTCTACCTCTCTATCTCCAGCCCTGAGACCTGCCTCCTCTCTATCTCCGGCCCTGAGACCTGCCTCCTCTCTACCTCTCTATCTCCAGCCCTGAGACCTGCCTCCTCTCTACCTCCAGCCCTGAGACCTGCCTCCTCTCTACCTCTCTACCTCCAGCCCTGAGACCTGCCTCCTCTCTACCTCTCTACCTCCAGCCCTGAGACCTGCCTCCTCTCTACCTCCAGCCCTGAGACCTGCCTCCTCTCTACCTCCAGCCCTGAGACCTGCCTCCTCTCTATCTCCAGCCCTGAGACCTGCCTCCTCTCTACCTCCAGCCCTGAGACCTGCCTCCTCTCTACCTCTCTACCTCCAGCCCTGAGACCTGCCTCCTCTCTACCTCTCTATCTCCAGCCCTGAGACCTGCCTCCTCTCTACCTCTCTACCTCCAGCCCTGAGACCTGCCTCCTCTCTACCTCTCTACCTCCAGCCCTGAGACCTGCCTCCTCTCTACCTCTCTATCTCCAGCCCTGAGACCTGCCTCCTCTCTACCTCTCTATCTCCAGCCCTGAGACCTGCCTCCTCTCTACCTCTCTATCTCCAGCCCTGAGACCTGCCACCTCTCTATCTCCAGCCCTGAGACCTGCCTCCTCTCTACCTCTCTATCTCCGGCCCTGAGACCTGCCTCCTCTCTACCTCTCTATCTCCGGCCCTGAGACCTGCCTCCTCTCTACCTCTCTATCTCCGGCCCTGAGACCTGCCTCCTCTCTACCTCTCTATCTCCAGCCCTGAGACCTGCCTCCTCTCTACCTCTCTATCTCCAGCCCTGAGACCTGCCTCCTCTCTATCTCCGGCCCTGAGACCTGCCTCCTCTCTACCTCTCTATCTCCAGCCCTGAGACCTGCCTCCTCTCTACCTCCAGCCCTGAGACCTGCCTCCTCTCTACCTCTCTACCTCCAGCCCTGAGACCTGCCTCCTCTCTACCTCTCTACCTCCAGCCCTGAGACCTGCCTCCTCTCTACCTCCAGCCCTGAGACCTGCCTCCTCTCTATCTCCAGCCCTGAGACCTGCCTCCTCTCTACCTCCAGCCCTGAGACCTGCCTCCTCTCTACCTCTCTACCTCCAGCCCTGAGACCTGCCTCCTCTCTACCTCTCTATCTCCAGCCCTGAGACCTGCCTCCTCTCTACCTCTCTACCTCCAGCCCTGAGACCTGCCTCCTCTCTACCTCTCTACCTCCAGCCCTGAGACCTGCCTCCTCTCTACCTCTCTATCTCCAGCCCTGAGACCTGCCTCCTCTCTACCTCCAGCCCTGAGACCTGCCTCCTCTCTACCTCTCTATCTCCAGCCCTGAGACCTGCCTCCTCTCTACCTCTCTATCTCCGGCCCTGAGACCTGCCTCCTCTCTACCTCTCTATCTCCAGCCCTGAGACCTGCCTCCTCTCTACCTCTCTACCTCCAGCCCTGAGACCTGCCTCCTCTCTATCTCCAGCCCTGAGACCTGCCTCCTCTCTATCTCCAGCCCTGAGACCTGCCTCCTCTCTACCTCCAGCCCTGAGACCTGCCTCCTCTCTACCTCTCTATCTCCAGCCCTGAGACCTGCCTCCTCTCTATCTCCAGCCCTGAGACCTGCCTCCTCTCTACCTCCAGCCCTGAAAGCCTGCTGGTGGACCTGGGTTGACTGTCACAGTCCTGGAGGGCAGGAGGCAGAGAGATCAACACTTCATACATGTTGGCTTAGTGCAATGGTCAAGACAAATAACCAAACATGGGGTTTCTACAGAGCTGTGTAACATTTGGTTTGTGGATAAGAAGTAACGCAAACATTTTAGGATGTTAAAGGCAGTGTGCAGTTTAATCTGTTGATCCTATTTTCTGCATATTCAATTATTATACATTTATAAAACATGAATTATATTCAGTTAAGTTCCTGTATGTCTGTCTCCAGCTGGTCTCGCTCTCTCTCTCTCCAGTGAAAGGACCCTCCTGATTCTCTCTGAGCAGCTCTTCCCACAGGCAGCTGGAGAGATAATGCACAACAGACACAAAAGTCTATGTCAAAATTCAAATATCATCAACCAAAAAGCAGCATTACCCAACCAGATACAGCATTACCCAACCAGATACAGCATTACCCAATCAGATACAGCATTACCCAACCAAATAGCAGCATTACCCAACCAAATAGCAGCATTACCCAACCAAATAGCAGCATTGCCCAACCAAATAGCAGCATTACCCAACCAAATAGCAGCATTACCCAACCAAATAGCAGCATTACCCAACCAAATAGCAGCATTACCCAACCAAATAGCAGCATTACCCAACCAAATAGCCGCATTACCCAACCAAATAGCAGCATTACCCAACCAAAAAGCAGCATTACCAACCAGATACAACATTACCCAACCAAATAGCAGCATTACCCAACCAGATAGCAGCATTACCCAACCAAATAGCAGCATTACCCAACCAGATACAGCATTACCCAACCAGATACACCATTACCCAACCAAATAGCAGCATTATACAACCAGATACAACATTACCCAACCAAATACAGCATTACCCAACCAGATACAGCATTACCCAACCAGATACACCATTACCCAACCAAATATCAGCATTACCCAACCAACTAGCCGCATTACCCAACCAAATAGCAGCATTACCCAACCAAAATGCAGCATTACCCAACCAAAAAGCAGCATTACCAACCAGATACAACATTACCCAACCAAATAGCGGCATTACCCAACCAATATCAGCATTACCCAACCAATAGCAGCATTACCCAACCAAAAAGCAGCATTACCAACCAGATACAACATTACCCAACCAAATAGAAGCATTACCCAACCAGATACAGCATTACCCAACCAAATAGCAGCATTACCCAACCAAATAGCCGCATTACCCAACCAAATAGCAGCATTACCCAACCAAAAAGCAGCATTACCAACCAGATACAACATTACCCAACCAAATAGCAGCATTACCCAACCAATAGCAGCATTACCCAACCAAAAAGTGGCATTACCAACCAGATACAGCATTACCCAACCAAATAGCAGCATTACCCAACCAAATAGCAACATTACCCAACCAAATAGCAGCATTACCCAACCAAATAGCAGCATTACCCAACCAAATAGCCGCATTACCCAACCAAATAGCAGCATTACCCAACCAAAAAGCAGCATTACCAACCAGATACAACATTACCCAACCAAATAGCAGCATTACCCAACCAATAGCAGCATTACCAACCAGATACAGCATTACCCAACCAAATAGCAGCATTACCCAACCAAATAGCAGCATTACCCAACCAGATACAACATTACCCAACCAAATAGCAGCATTACCCAACCAAAATGCAGCATTACCCAACCAAAAAGCAGCATTACCCAGCCAGATACAGCATTACCCAACCAAATAGCAACATTACCCAACCAATATCAGCATTACCCAACCAAATAGCAGCATTACCCAAACCAAAAGCAGCATTACCCAACCAAAAGGCATCATTACCCAACCAAAAAGCAGCATTACCCAACCAAATACAGCATTACCCAACCAAAAAGCAGCATTACCCAACCAAATAGCAGCATTCCCCACCAAATAGCAACATTACCCAACCAAATAGCAGCATTACATAACCAAGTAGCAGCATTACCCAACCAAATAGCAGCATTACCCAACCAATAGCAGCATTACCCAACCAGATACAGCATTACCCAACCAATAGCAGCATTACCCAACCAGATACAGCATTACCCAACCAATAGCAGCATTACCCAACCAAATACAGCATTACCCAACCAATAGCAGCATTACCCAACCAGATACAGCATTACCCAACCAATAGCAGCATTACCCAACCAAATACAGCATTACCCAACCAAATAGCAGCATTACCCAACCAAATAGCAGCATTGCCCAACCAGATACACCATTACCCAACCAAATAGCAGCATTACCCAACCAGATACAGCATTACCCAACCAAATAGCAGCATTACCCAACCAGATACAGCATTACCCAACCAAATAGCAGCATTACCCAACTAAATAGCAGCATTACCCAACCAAATACAGCATTACCCAACCAAATAGCAGCATTACCCAACCAAATACAGCATTACCCATCCAAATAGCAACATTACCCAACAAAATAGCAGCATTACCCAGCCAAATACAGCATTACCCAACCAAATACTGCATTGCCCAACCAAATAACAGCATTACCCAACCAAATAGCAGCATTAGCCAACCAAATACAGCATTACCCAGCCAAATACAGCATTACCCAACCAAATACAGCATTACCCAACCAAATAACAGCATTACCCAGCCAAATACAGCATTACCCAACCAAATACAGCATTGCCCAACCAAATAACAGCATTACCCAACCAAATAGCAGCATTACCCAACCAATTAGCAGCATTACCCAACCAAATAGCAGCATTACCCAACCAAATAGCCGCATTACCCAGCCAAATACAGCATTACCCAACCAAATACAGCATTGCGCAACCAAATAACAGCATTACCCAACCAAATAGCAGCATTACCCAACCAAATAGCAGCATTACCCAACCAAATAGCAGCATTACCCAACCAAATAGCAGCATTACCCAACCAAATAGCAGCATTACCCAACCAAATAGCAGCATTACCCAACCAAATAGCAGCATTACCCAACCAAATAGCAGCATTACCCAACCAAATAGCAGCATTACCCAACCAAATAGCAGCATTACCCAACCAAATAGCAGCATTACCCAACCAAATAGCAGCATTACCCAACCAAATAGCAGCATTACCCAACCAAATAGCAACATTACCCAACCAAATAGCAGCATTACCCAGCCAAATACAGCATTACCCAACCAAATACTGCATTGCCCAACCAAATAACAGCATTACCCAACCAAATAGCAGCATTAGCCAACCAAATACAGCATTACCCAGCCAAATACAGCATTACCCAACCAAATACAGCATTACCCAACCAAATAACAGCATTACCCAGCCAAATACAGCATTACCCAACCAAATACAGCATTGCCCAACCAAATAACAGCATTACCCAACCAAATAACAGCATTACCCAACCAAATAGCAGCATTACCCAACCAAATAGCAGCATTACCCAACCAAATAGCAGCATTACCCAGCCAAATACAGCATTACCCAACCAAATACAGCATTGCGCAACCAAATAACAGCATTACCCAACCAAATATCAGCATTACCCAAACGAATAGCAGCATTACCCAACCAAATAGCGGCATTACCCAACCAAATAGCAGCATTACCCAACCAAATAGCAGCATTACCCAACCAAATAGCAGCATTACCCAACCAAATAGCAGTATTACCCAACCAAATAGCAGCATTACCCAACCAAATAGCAGCATTACCCAACCAAATAGCAGCATTACCCAACCAAATAGCAGCATTACCCAACCAAATAGCAGCATTACCCAACCAAATAGCAGCATTACCAACCAAATAGCAGCATTACCCAACCAAATAGCAGCATTACCCAACCAAATAGCAGCATTACCCAACCAGATACGGCATTACCCAACCAAATATCAGCATTACCCAACCAGATACAGCATTACCCAACCAAATAGCAGCATTACCCAACCAAATAGCAGCATTACCAACGAAAAAGCAGCATTACCAACCAAATAGCAGCATTACCAACCAGATAGCAGCATTACCCAACCAAATAGCAGCATTACCCAGCCAAATAGCAGCATTACCCAACCAAATAGCAGCATTACCAACCAAAAAGCAGCATTACCAACCAAATAGCAGCATTACCAACCAGATAGCAGCATTACCCAACCAAATAGCAGCATTACCCAACCAAATAGCAGCATTACCCAACCAAATAGCAGCATTACCGACCAGATAGCAGCATTTCCCAACCAAACAGCAGCATTACCAACCAGATAGCAGCATTACCAACCAAATAGCAGCATTACCAACCAAATAGCAGCATTACCAACCAAATAGCAGCATTACCCAACCAAATAGCAGCATTACCCAACCAAATAGCAGCATTACCCAACCAAATAGCAGCATTACCGACCAGATAGCAGCATTTCCCAACCAAATAGCAGCATTACCAACCAGATAGCAGCATTACCAACCAAATAGCAGCATTACCAACCAAATAGCAGCATTACCAACCAAATAGCAGCATTACTGTCTCCTCCTCCTCTGGTAGGGTCTCCACATCTCTCTCCTCCATCAGAGCAGTGACTTCTGTCTCCTCCTCTGGTAGGGTCTCCACATCTCTCTCCTCCATCAGAGCAGTGACTTCTGTCTCCTCCTCCTCTGGTAGGGTCTCCACATCTCTCTCCTCCATCAGAGCAGTGACTTCTGTCTCCTTCTCCTCTGGTAGGGTCTCCACATCTCTCTCCTCCATCAGAGCAGTGACTTCTGTCTCCTTCTCCTCTGGTAGGGTCTCCACATCTCTCTCCTCCATCAGAGCAGTGACTTCTGTCTCCTCCTCTGGTAGGGTCTCCACATCTCTCTCCTCCATCAGAGCAGTGACTTCTGTCTCCTCCTCTGGTAGGGTCTCCACATCTCTCTCCTCCATCAGAGCCCACTCAAGTGATGCACCCCTCCGAGGGACGGCTGGAAGAGCCCCAGTAAGCCAGTGACTCAGCCCCTGTAATCCCAGTGGAAAGAGGGGAACCGGCCAGGCAGAGACAGCAAGGGCGGTTCGTTGCTCCAGAGCCTTTCCGTTCACCTTCACACTCCTGCGCCAGACTACACTCAATCATAGGACCCACTGAAGAGATGAGTCTTCAGTAAAGACTTAAAGGTTGAGACCGAGTCTGCGTCTCTCACATGGGTAGGCAGACCGTTCCATAAAAATGGAGCTCTATAGGAGAAAGCCCTGCCTCCAACTGTTTGCTTAGAAATTCTAGGGACAATTAGGAGGCCTGAGTCTTGTGACTGTAGCGTACGTGTAGGTATGTACGGCAGGACCAAATCAGAGAGATAGGTAGGACAAGCCCATGTAATGCTTTGTAGGTTAGCAGTAAAACCTTGAAATCAGCCCTAGCCTTAACAGGAAACCAGTGTAGAGAGGCTAGCACTGGAGTAATATGATCACATGTTTTGATTCTAGTCAGGATTCTAGCAGCCGTATTTAGCACGAACTGAAGTTTATTTAGTGCTTTATCCAGGTAGCCAGAAAGTAGAGCATTGCAGTAGTCTAACCCAGAAGTAACAAAAGCATGGATTCATTTTTCTGCATCACTTTTGGACAACAAAAGTTTCCGATTTTTTAAATGTTACGAAGATGGAAAAAAGCTGTCCTTGAAAAAGTCTTGATATGTTCGTCAAAAGAGAGATCAGGGTCCAGAGTAACGCCGAGGTCCTTCACAGTTTTATTTGAGACGACTGAGCAACCATCAAGATGAATTGTCAGATCCAACAGAAGATCTCTTTGTTTAAAAGTAAATAATTTCCCGACATTCGCTTCATTCCAGTCTAATGTCTAGACCAGTTCAGACCTGTAGTGTCTGGGCGTTAAGCTCCCTCTTGTCCTTTGCCAAGGCCAATCAACCATGTTCTCCAGGGCATCACGACTCTCTGATACCCCTCTCTTTAGGAGGGTCTGACTGGACCACTGGGGTAGGACTGACTCACGGCCCGGAAGGAGGGAGAGTAATTAGAGGGAGGAGACAGAGAGGGGGGAACAAGGGATGTGAGTAGCACGGCCACCAGTGGGAGACACTGAGTCAAATATGTGTTCCTGCTACATTTACAGTAAATGCACAGCTCACAAAGGGGATGAGAGGAAGCAAAGATAGCAAGGACAGGCTAATTGACTAGAATGCAAGAACAGGCTAATTGACTAGAATGCAAGGACAGGTTAATTGACTAGAATGCAGGGACAGGTTAATTGACTAGAATGCAAGAACAGGCTAATTGACTAGAATGCAAGGACAGGTTAATTAACTAGAATGCAAGGACAGATTAATTGACTAGAATGCAAGGACAGGCTAATTGACTAGAATGCAAGGACAGGTTAATTGACTAGAATGCAAGGACAGGCTATTTGACTAGAATGCAGGGACAGGTTAATTGACTAGAATGCAAGGACAGGCTAATTGACTAGAATGCAAGGACAGGCTAATTGACTAGAATGCAAGGACAGGTTAATTGACTAGAATGCAGCGACAGGTTAATTGACTAGAATGCAAGGACAGGTTAATTGACTAGAATGCAGGGACAGGTTAATTGACTAGAATGCAGGGACAGGCTAATTGACTAGAATGCAAGGACAGGCTCATTGACTAGAATGCAAGGACAGGTTAATTAACTAGAATGCAAGGACAGGTTAATTGACTAGAATGCAAGGACAGGCTATTTGACTAGAAGGCAAGGACAGGTTAGTTGACTAAAATGCAAGGACAGGCTAATTGACTAGAATGCAAGGACAGGCTAATTGACTAGAATGCAAGGACAGGCTAATTGACTAGAATGCAAAGACAGGCTAATTGACTAGAATGCAAGGACAGGCTAATTGACTAGAATGCAAGGACAGCCTAATTGACTAGAATGCAAGGACATGTTATTTGACTAGAATGCAGGGACAGGTTAATTGACTAGAATGCAAGGACAGGCTAATTGACTAGAATGCAAGGACAGGCTAATTGACTACAATGCAATCACAGGCTAATTGACTACAATGCAAGGACGGGCTAATTGGCTAGAATGCAAGGATGGGTTAATTGACTAGAATGCAAGGACAGGGTAATTGACTAGAATGCAAGGACAGGCTAATTGACTAGAATGCAAGGACAGGCTAATAGACTACAATGCAAGGACAGGCTAATTGACTACAATGCAAGGACAGGCTAATTGACTAGAATGCAAGGACAGGCTAATTGACTAGAATGCAAGGACAGGCTAATTGACTAGAATGCAAGGACAGGCTAATTGACTAGAATGCAAGGACAGGCTAATTGACTAGAATGCAAGGACAGGCTAATTGACTAGAATGCAAGGACAGCCTAATTGACTAGAATGCAAGGACAGGTTATTTGACTAGAATGCAGGGACAGGTTAATTGACTAGAATGCAAGGACAGGCTAATTGACTAGAATGCAAGGACAGGCTAATTGACTACAATGCAATCACAGGCTAATTGACTACAATGCAAGGACGGGCTAATTGGCTAGAATGCAAGGATGGGTTAATTGACTAGAATGCAAGGACAGGGTAATTGACTAGAATGCAAGGACAGGCTAATTGACTAGAATGCAAGGACAGGCTAATAGACTACAATGCAAGGACAGGCTAATTGACTACAATGCAAGGACAGGCTGATTGACTAGAATGCAAGGACAGGCTAATTGACTAGAATGCAGGGACAGGCTAATTGACTAGAATGCAAGGACAGGCTAATTGACTAGAATGCAAGGACAGGCTAATTGACTAGAATGCAAGGACAGGTTAATTAACTAGAATGCAAGGACAGGTTAATTGACTAGAATGCAAGGACAGGGTAATTGACTAGAATGCAAGGACAGGCTAATTGACTAGAATGCAAGGACAGGCTAATAGACTACAATGCAAGGACAGGCTAATTGACTACAATGCAAGGACAGGCTGATTGACTAGAATGCAAGGACAGGCTAATTGACTAGAATGCAGGGACAGGCTAATTGACTAGAATGCAAGGACAGGCTAATTGACTAGAATGCAAGGACAGGCTAATTGACTAGAATGCAAGGACAGGTTAATTAACTAGAATGCAAGGACAGGTTAATTAACTAGAATGCAAGGACAGGTTAATTGACTAGAATGCAAGGACAGGTTAATTAACTAGAATGCAAGGACAGATTAATTGACTAGAATGCAAGGACAGGCTAATTGACTAGAATGCAAGGACAGGCTAATTGACTAGAAGGCAAGGACAGGCTGATTGACTAGAATGCAAGGACAGGTTAATTGACTGGAATGCAAGGACAGGCTGATTGACTAGAATGCAAGGACAGGTTAATTGACTAGAATGCAGCGACAGGCTGATTGACTAGAATGCATTTGCCCAAGGAGGTAAGGGAGTGTAAGCAAGAGGATACCATCCTGATCTATTCTGCAGTATGACAGATCTAAAACTACAGAAACTACTATGTCCCAGGTGATAGGTGTCCCTGTCATGTTCGTCACATAGAAATACACAAACAAAAACCCCTAGACATGCAAAAACCCTTGACTAACAAAAAAATAGATTTACCCACTCTAGTCACACCCTGACCTAACCAAAATATGTAGAAAAACAGAGATATGTAAGGTCAGGGCGTGACAGTACCTTGCTCAGAAAATCCTTAGAATCAGCAGCTTCCTCTCCTGCCCTCTCCCCGTCCAGTACAGAGGGTCAGAGGGCGAGATGGCACATTGTTTAACTTCTGTTCCTCAGGAGGTCCAGTATCCAGTGGCACATAGCTGGGTTGATGTTCATGTCCTGTAGCTTAGTCAATAGTTTGTGAGGTGTGATGGTATTTAAGGCGGAGCTAAATTAACAAGATGCCTGCGTGGGTGTCGGGTGTCTCCAGGTGTTGCAGTGTGTGGTGGAGTGTCGGGTGAATGGAGGCTTCAACTGACCTATTAGCTCTGTAAGCAAACCTGTTGGTCCATCAATGGGGATGTGCATGATTATAAGTAGACCAGGACTAGGCCTTCAAAATGCTTTCATGGCCACATACATCAGGGCGATGGCTCTGAGGTCATTGAGACAGGTTGTTTTGGGACAGGGCGATGGCTCTGAGGTCATTGAGACAGGTTGTTTTGGGACAGGGAGATGGCTCTGAGGTCATTGAGACAGGTTATTTTGGGACAGCGCGATGGCTCTGAGGTCATTGAGACAGGTTGCTTTGGGACAGGGCGATGGCTCTGAGGTCATTGAGACAGGTTGTTTTGGGACAGGGCGATGGCTCTGAGGTCATTGAGACAGGTTGTTTTGGGACAGGGCGATGGCTCTGAGGTCATTGAGACAGGTTGTTTTGGGACAGGGCGATGGCTCTGAGGTCATTGAGACAGGTTGTTTTGGGACAGGGCGATGGCTCTGAGGTCATTGAGACAGGTTGTTTTGGGACAGGGCGATGGCTCTGAGGTCATTGAGACAGGTTGTTTTGGGACAGGGAGATGGCTCTGAGGTCATTGAGACAGGTTATTTTGGGACAGGGCGATGGCTCTGAGGTCATTGAGACAGGTTGCTTTGGGACAGGGCGATGGCTCTGAGGTCATTGAGACAGGTTGTTTTGGGACAGGGCGATGGCTCTGAGGTCATTGAGACAGGTTGTTTTGGGACAGGGATGATGGTGGATACTTTAAAGCTGTGGTACTAAACACTGGCATCAGCAAGTGTTAAACATGTCAGTGAACACTGGAGCCAGCTGGGATTACAACTGGGACAGGTTGGATTACAGCTGGGGCAGGTTGGATTACAACTGGGATTACAGCTGGGGCAGGTTGGATTACAGCTGGGATTACAACTGGGACAGGTTGGATTACAGCTGGGGCAGGTTGGATTACAACTGGGATTACAGCTGGGGCAGGTTGGATTACAGCTGGGATTACAACTGGGACAGGTTGGATTACAGCTGGGGCAGGTTGGATTACAACTGGGATTACAGCTGGGACAGGTTGGATTACAGCTGGGGCAGGTTGGAGTACAGCTGGGATTACAGCTGGGGCAGGTTGGATTACAGCTGGGATTACAGCTGGGGCAGGTTGGATTACAGATGGGGTAGGTTGGATTACAACTGGGATTACAGCTGGGGTAGGTTGGATTACAACTGGGATTACAGCTGGGGCAGGTTGGAGTACAGCTGGGATTACAACTGGGGCAGGTTGGATTACAGCTGGGATTACAGCTGGGGCAGGTTGGATTACAGCAGGGGCAGGTTGGATTACAGCTGGGGCAGGTTGGAGTACAGCTGGGATTACAGCTGGGGCAGGTTGGATTACAGCTGGGATTACAGCTGGGGCAGGTTGGATTACAACTGGGATTACAGCTGGGGCAGGTTGGATTACAAATGGGGTTACAGCTGGGGCAGGGTGGATTTACAGCAGGGGCAGGTTGGATTACAGCTGGGGCAGGTTGGATTACAGCTGGGATTACAGCTGGGGCAAGTTGGATTACAGTTGGGGCAGGTTGGAGTACAGCTGGGATTACAGCTGGGGCTGGTTGGATTACAGCTGGGATTACAGCTGGGGCAGGTTGGATTACAGCTGGGGCAGGTTGGAGTACAGCTGGGATTACAGCTGGGGCAGGTTGGATTACAGCTGGGATTACAGCTGGGGCAGGTTGGATTACAGCTGGGGCAGGTTGGATTACATCTGGGATTACAGCTGGGGCAGGATGGATTACAGCGGGGGCAGGTTGGAGTACAGCTGGGATTACAGCTGGGGCAGGTTGGATTACAGCTGGGGCAGGTTGGATTACAGCTGGGATTACAGCTGGGATTACAGCTGGGGCAGGTTGGAGTACAGCTCGGATTACAGCTGGGGTAGGTTGGACTACAGCTGGGATTACAGCTGGAGCAGGTTGGAGTACAGCTGGGATTACAGCTGGGGCAGGTTGGATTACAGCTGGGATTACAGCTGGGGCAGGTTGGATTACAGCTGGGGCAGGTTGGATTACAGCTGGGATTACAGCTGGGGCAGCTGGGATTACAGCTGGGGCAGGTTGGATTACAGCTGGGGCAGGTTGGATTACAGCTGGGATTACAGCTGGGGCAGGTTGGATTACAGCTGGGATTACAGCTGGGACAGGTTGGATTACAGCTGGGGCAGGTTATATTACAACTGGGGCAGGTTGGATTACAGCTGGGATTACAGCTGGGACACGTTGGATTACAGTTGGGGCAGGTTGGAGTACAGCTGTTGATTACAGCTGGGGCAGGTTGGATTACAGCTGGGATTACAGCTGGGGCAGGTTCGATTACAGCTGGGGCAGGTTGGAGTACAGCTGGGATTACAGCTGGGGCAGGTTGGATTACAGCTGGGATTACAGCTGGGGCAGGTTGGATTACAGCTGGGGTAGGTTGGATTACATCTGGGATTACAGCTGGGGCAGGTTGGATTACAGCTGGGGCAGGTTGGAGTACAGCTGGGATTACAGCTGGGGCAGGTTGGATTACAGCTGGGATTACAGCTGGGGCAGGTTGGAGTACAGCTGGGATTACAGCTGGGGTAGGTTGGAGTACAGCTGGGATTACAGCTGGGGTAGGTTGGAGTACAGCTGGGATTACAGCTGGGGCAGGTTGGATTACAGCTGGGATTACAGCTGGGGCAGGTTGGATTACAGCTGGGATTACAGCTGGGACAGGTTGGATTACAGCTGGGATTACAGCTGGGGCAGGTTCGATTACAGCTGGGGCAGGTTATATTACAACTGGGGCAGGTTGGATTACAGCTGGGATTACAGCAGGGGCAGGTTATATTACAACTGGGGCAGGTTGGATTACAGCTGGGATTACAGCAGGGGCAGGTTATATTACAACTGGGGCAGGTTGGATTACAGCTGGGATTACAGCTGGGGCAGGTTGGATTACAGTTGGGGCAGGTTGGAGTACAGCTGGGATTACAGCTGGGGCAGGTTGGATTACAGCTGGGATTACAGCTGGGGCAGGTTGGAGTACAGCTGGGATTACAGCTGGGGCAGGTTGGATTACAGCTGGGATTACAGCTGGGGCAGGGTGGAATTACAGCTGGGGCAGGTTGGATTACAGTTGGGGCAGGTTGGATTACATCTGGGATTACAGCTGGGGCAGGTTGGAGTACAGCTGGGATTACAGCTGGGGCAGGTTGGATTACAGCTGGGGCAGGTTGGATTACAGCTGGGATTACAGCTGGGGCAGGTTGGAGTACAGCTGGGATTACAGCTGGGGTAGGTTGGAGTACAGCTGGGATTACAGCTGGGGCAGGTTGGATTACAGCTGGGATTACAGCTGGGGCAGGTTGGATTACAGCTGGGATTACAGCTGGGGCAGGTTGGAGTACAGCTGGGATTACAGCTGGGGCAGGTTGGATTACAGCTGGGATTACAGCTGGGGCAGGTTGGATTACAGCTGGGGCAGGTTGGAGTACAGCTGGGATTACAGCTGGGGCAGGTTGGATTACAGCTGGGGCAGGTTGGATTACAGCTGGGATTACAGCTGGGGCAGGTTGGATTACAGCTGGGGCAGGTTGGATTACAGCTGGGATTACAGCTGGGATTACAGCTGGGGCAGGTTGGAGTACAGCTGGGATTACAGCTGGGGTAGGTTGGACTACAGCTGGGATTACAGCTGGAGCAGGTTGGAGTACAGCTGGGATTACAGCTGGGGCAGGTTGGATTACAGCTGGGATTACAGCTGGGGCAGGTTGGATTACAGCTGGGGCAGGTTGGATTACAGCTGGGATTACAGCTGGGGCAGCTGGGATTACAGCTGGGGCAGATTACAGCTGGGGATTACAGCTGGGATTACAGCTGGGGCAGGTTGGGATTACAGCTGGGATTACAGCTGGGGCAGGTTGGATTACATCTTGGGCAGGTTGGATTACAGCTGGGATTACAGCTGGGACAGGTTGGATTACAGCTGGGGCAGGTTATATTACAACTGGGGCAGGTTGGATTACAGCTGGGATTACAGCTGGGACACGTTGGATTACAGTTGGGGCAGGTTGGATTACAGCTGTTGATTACAGCTGGGGCAGGTTGGATTACAGCTGGGATTACAGCTGGGGCAGGTTCGATTACAGCTGGGGCAGGTTGGAGTACAGCTGGGATTACAGCTGGGGCAGGTTGGATTACAGCTGGGATTACAGCTGGGGCAGGTTGGATTACAGCTGGGGTAGGTTGGATTACATCTGGGATTACAGCTGGGGCAGGTTGGATTACAGCAGGGGCTGGGGCAGGTTGGATTACAGCTGGGATTGGGGCAGGTTGGAGTACAGCTGGGATTACAGCTGGGGCAGGTTGGATTACAGCTGGGATTACAGCTGGGGCAGGTTGGATTACAGCTGGGATTACAGCTGGGGCAGGTTGGAGTACAGCTGGGATTACAGCTGGGGCAGGTTGGAGTACAGCTGGGATTACAGCTGGGGCAGGTTGGATTACAGCTGGGATTACAGCTGGGGCAGGTTGGATTACAGCTGGGATTACAGCTGGGACAGGTTGGATTACAGCTGGGATTACAGCTGGGGCAGGTTCGATTACAGCTGGGGCAGGTTATATTACAACTGGGCCAGGTTGGATTACAGCTGGGATTACAGCAGGGGCAGGTTATATTACAACTGGGGCAGGTTGGATTACAGCTGGGATTACAGCAGGGGCAGGTTATATTACAACTGGGGCAGGTTGGATTACAGCTGGGATTACAGCTGGGGCAGGTTGGATTACAGTTGGGGCAGGTTGGAGTACAGCTGGGATTACAGCTGGGGCAGGTTGGATTACAGCTGGGATTACAGCTGGGGCAGGTTCGATTACAGCTGGGGCAGGTTGGAGTACAGCTGGGATTACAGCTGGGGCAGGTTGGATTACAGCTGGGATTACAGCTGGGGCAGGGTGGAGCTGGGATTACAGCTGGGGCAGGTTGGATTACAGTTGGGGCAGGTTGGATTACATCTGGGATTACAGCTGGGGCAGGTTGGAGTACAGCTGGGATTACAGCTGGGGCAGGTTGGATTACAGCTGGGGCAGGTTGGATTACAGCTGGGATTACAGCTGGGGCAGGTTGGAGTACAGCTGGGATTACAGCTGGGGCAGGTTGGAGTACAGCTGGGATTACAGCTGGGGCAGGTTGGAGTACAGCTGGGATTACAGCTGGGGCAGGTACAGCTGGGATTACAGCTGGGATTACAGCTGGGGCAGGTTGGATTACAGCTGGGATTACAGCTGGGGCAGGTTGGATTACAACTGGGATTACAACTGGGACAGGTTGGATTACAGCTGGGGCAGGTTGGATTACAACTGGGATTACAACTGGGACAGGTTGGATTACAGCTGGGGCAGGTTGGATTACAGCTGGGATTACAGCTGGGGCAGGTTGGATTACAGCTGGGATTACAGCTGGGGCAGGTTGGATTACAGCTGGGGTAGGTTGGATTACAACTGGGATTACAGCTGGGGCAGGTTGGATTACAACTGGGATTACAGCTGGGGCAGGTTGGATTACAGCTGGGATTACAACTGGGGCAGGTTGGATTACAGCTGGGATTACAGCTGGGGCAGGTTGGATTACAGCAGGGGCAGGTTGGATTACAGCTGGGGCAGGTTGGAGTACAGCTGGGATTACAGCTGGGGCAGGTTGGATTACAGCTGGGATTACAGCTGGGGCAGGTTGGATTACAACTGGGATTACAGCTGGGGCAGGTTGGATTACAACTGGGATTACAGCTGGGGCAGGGTGGATTACAGCAGGGGCAGGTTGGATTACAGCTGGGATTACAGCTGGGGCAGGTTGGATTACAGCTGGGATTACAGCTGGGGCAAGTTGGATTACAGTTGGGGCAGGTTGGATTACAGCTGGGATTACAGCTGGGGCAGGTTGGATTACAGCTGGGGCAGGTTGGAGTACAGCTGGGATTACAGCTGGGGCAGGTTGGATTACAGCTGGGATTACAGCTGGGGCAGGTTGGATTACAGCTGGGGCAGGTTGGATTACAGCTGGGATTACAGCTGGGGCAGGTTGGATTACAGCTGGGGCAGGTTGGAGTACAGCTGGGATTACAGCTGGGGCAGGTTGGATTACAGCTGGGGCAGGTTGGATTACAACTGGGATTACAGCTGGGATTACAGCTGGGGCAGGTTGGATTACAGCTGGGATTACAGCTGGGGCAGGTTGGATTACAGCTGGGGCAGGTTGGAGTACAGCTGGGATTACAGCTGGGGCAGGTTGGATTACAGCTGGGATTACAGCTGGGGCAGGTTGGATTACAGCTGGGGCAGGTTGGATTACATCTGGGATTACAGCTGGGGCAGGTTGGATTACAGCTGGGGCAGGTTGGAGTACACCTGGGATTACAGCTGGGGCAGGTTGGATTACAGCTGGAGCAGGTTGGATTACAGCTGGGATTACAGCTGGGATTACAGCTGGGGCAGGTTGGATTACAGCTGGGATTACAGCTGGGGTAGGTTGGATTACAGCTGGGATTACAGCTGGGGCAGGGTGGATTACAGCAGGGGCAGGTTGGATTACAGCTGGGGCAGGTTGGATTACAGCTGGGATTACAGCTGGGGCAAGTTGGATTACAGTTGGGGCAGGTTGGAGTACAGCTGGGATTACAGCTGGGGCTGGTTGGATTACAGCTGGGATTACAGCTGGGGCAGGTTGGATTACAGCTGGGGCAGGTTGGAGTACAGCTGGGATTACAGCTGGGGCAGGTTGGATTACAGCTGGGATTACAGCTGGGGCAGGTTGGATTACAGCTGGGGCAGGTTGGATTACAGCTGGGATTACAGCTGGGGCAGGTTGGATTACAGCTGGGGCAGGTTGGAGTACAGCTGGGATTACAGCTGGGGCAGGTTGGATTACAGCTGGGGCAGGTTGGATTACAGCTGGGATTACAGCTGGGATTACAGCTGAGGCAGGTTGGAGTACAGCTGGGATTACAGCTGGGGTAGGTTGGAGTACAGCTGGGATTACAGCTGGGGCAGGTTGGAGTACAGCTGGGATTACAGCTGGGGCAGGTTGGATTACAGCTGGGATTACAGCTGGGGCAGGTTGGATTACAGCTGGGGCAGGTTGGATTACAGCTGGGATTACAGCTGGGGCAGCTGGGATTACAGCTGGGGCAGGTTGGATTACAGCTGGGATTACAGCTGGGGCAGGTTGGAGTACAGCTGGGATTACAGCTGGGGCAGGTTGGATTACATCTTGGGCAGGTTGGATTACAGCTGGGATTACAGCTGGGGCAGGTTGGATTACAGCTGGGATTACAACTGGGGCAGGTTGGATTACAGCTGGGATTACAGCTGGGACACGTTGGATTACAGTTGGGGCAGGTTGGAGTACAGCTGTTGATTACAGCTGGGGCAGGTTGGATTACAGCTGGGATTACAGCTGGGGCAGGTTCGATTACAGCTGGGGCAGGTTGGAGTACAGCTGGGATTACAGCTGGGGCAGGTTGGATTACAGCTGGGATTACAGCTGGGGCAGGTTGGATTACAGCTGGGGTAGGTTGGATTACATCTGGGATTACAGCTGGGGCAGGTTGGATTACAGCTGGGGCAGGTTGGAGTACAGCTGGGATTACAGCTGGGGCAGGTTGGATTACAGCTGGGATTACAGCTGGGGCAGGTTGGAGTACAGCTGGGATTACAGCTGGGGTAGGTTGGAGTACAGCTGGGATTACAGCTGGGGCAGGTTGGATTACAGCTGGGATTACAGCTGGGGCAGGTTGGATTACAGCTGGGATTACAGCTGGGGCAGGTTGGATTACAGCTGGGATTACAGCTGGGGCAGGTTGGATTACAGCTGGGATTACAGCTGGGACAGGTTGGATTACAGCTGGGGCAGGTTATATTACAACTGGGGCAGGTTGGATTACAGCTGGGATTACAGCAGGGGCAGGTTATATTACAACTGGGGCAGGTTGGATTACAGCTGGGATTACAGCAGGGGCAGGTTATATTACAACTGGGGCAGGTTGGATTACAGCTGGGATTACAGCTGGGGCAGGTTGGATTACAGTTGGGGCAGGTTGGAGTACAGCTGGGATTACAGCTGGGGCAGGTTGGATTACAGCTGGGATTACAGCTGGGGCAGGTTCGATTACAGCTGGGGCAGGTTGGAGTACAGCTGGGATTACAGCTGGGGCAGGTTGGATTACAGATGGGATTACAGCTGGGGCAGGGTGGATTACAGCTGGGGCAGGTTGGATTACAGTTGGGGCAGGTTGGATTACATCTGGGATTACAGCTGGGGCAGGTTGGAGTACAGCTGGGATTACAGCTGGGGCAGGTTGGATTACAGCTGGGGCAGGTTGGATTACAGCTGGGATTACAGCTGGGGCAGGTTGGAGTACAGCTGGGATTACAGCTGGGGTAGGTTGGAGTACAGCTGGGATTACAGCTGGGGCAGGTTGGAGTACAGCTGGGATTACAGCTGGGGCAGGTTGGATTACAGCTGGGATTACAGCTGGGGCAGGTTGGATTACAGCTGGGATTACAGCTGGGGCAGGTTGGATTACAGCTGGGATTACAACTGGGATAGGTTGGATTACAGCTGGGGCAGGTTGGATTACAACTGGGATTACAGCTGGGACAGGTTGGATTACAGCTGGGGCAGGTTGGAGTACAGCTGGGATTACAGCTGGGGCAGGTTGGATTACAGCTGGGATTACAGCTGGGGCAGGTTGGATTACAGATGGGGTAGGTTGGATTACAACTGGGATTACAGCTGGGGTAGGTTGGATTACAACTGGGATTACAGCTGGGGCAGGTTGGAGTACAGCTGGGATTACAACTGGGGCAGGTTGGATTACAGCTGGGATTACAGCTGGGGCAGGTTGGATTACAGCAGGGGCAGGTTGGATTACAGCTGGGGCAGGTTGGATTACAGCTGGGATTACAGCTGGGGCAGGTTGGATTACAGCTGGGATTACAGCTGGGGCAGGTTGGATTACAACTGGGATTACAGCTGGGGCAGGTTGGATTACAAATGGGGTTACAGCTGGGGCAGGGTGGATTACAGCAGGGGCAGGTTGGATTACAGCTGGGGCAGGTTGGATTACAGCTGGGATTACAGCTGGGGCAAGTTGGATTACAGTTGGGGCAGGTTGGAGTACAGCTGGGATTACAGCTGGGGCTGGTTGGATTACAGCTGGGATTACAGCTGGGGCAGGCTGGATTACAGCTGGGGCAGGTTGGATTACAGCTGGGATTACAGCTGGGGCAGGTTGGATTACAGCTGGGATTACAGCTGGGGCAGGTTGGATTACAGCTGGGCAGGTTGGATTACATCTGGGATTACAGCTGGGGCAGGTTGGATTACAGCTGGGGCAGGTTGGAGTACAGCTGGGATTACAGCTGGGGCAGGTTGGATTACAGCTGGGGCAGGTTGGATTACAGCTGGGATTAGAGCTGGGATTACAGCTGGGGCAGGTTGGAGTACAGCTGGGATTACAGCTGGGGTAGGTTGGAGTACAGCTGGGATTACAGCTGGAGCAGGTTGGAGTACAGCTGGGATTACAGCTGGGGCAGGTTGGATTACAGCTGGGATTACAGCTGGGGCAGGTTGGATTACAGCTGGGGCAGGTTGGATTACAGCTGGGATTACAGCTGGGGCAGCTGGGATTACAGCTGGGGCAGGTTGGATTACAGCTGGGATTACAGCTGGGGCAGGTTGGAGTACAGCTGGGATTACAGCTGGGGCAGGTTGGATTACATCTTGGGCAGGTTGGATTACAGCTGGGATTACAGCTGGGACAGGTTGGATTACAGCTGGGGCAGGTTATATTACAACTGGGGCAGGTTAGACTACAGCTGGGATTACAGCTGGGACACGTTGGATTACAGTTGGGGCAGGTTGGAGTACAGCTGTTGATTACAGCTGGGGCAGGTTGGATTACAGCTGGGATTACAGCTGGGGCAGGTTCGATTACAGCTGGGGCAGGTTGGAGTACAGCTGGGATTACAGCTGGGACACGTTGGATTACAGTTGGGGCAGGTTGGAGTACAGCTGTTGATTACAGCTGGGGCAGGTTGGATTACAGCTGGGATTACAGCTGGGGCAGGTTCGATTACAGCTGGGGCAGGTTGGAGTACAGCTGGGATTACAACTGGGGCAGGTTGGATTACAGCTGGGATTACAGCTGGGGCAGGTTGGATTACAGCTGGGGTAGGTTGGATTACATCTGGGATTACAGCTGGGGCAGGTTGGATTACAGCTGGGGCAGGTTGGAGTACAGCTGGGATTACAGCTGGGGCAGGTTGGATTACATACCTTAAGGGAAGAATTCGGCAGTACCTGTATGGTTAGTGAGAAAGTCCATATTGCAAATGTACGGTCCCTTACTAGACGTCCGAAATCGTTTGTAAAATTCGCGGACGGCGTCGGGCCGAGCGGCAGGGCCGGACCTACCAGGAAGTCATCAAATGAACGTTGTCGGACATTCGGTTTCCGTTTACAAAAATAATAAGATTTATGTCATTTTTCCCATGTCCTGAAATTCCCACAAGAGGGCATAAGCAATCATATGGCTATTGCTACAAAACATCACGATTCACGACGGGGCCTTATCTCGAAAACTGAAAATATTTAGAAGCCGAAACTCGGTGAGCGTAGGGGCGGCATAATGGGCAGTTGGCCCCGAACAAGATGGCGTCTAGGCCTCAACGGTTTTTGAGTTATGGCCATTTATCTGGGATTAAAGGTCCAAAATGAAAATAGAGAAATTATTTTTCCACTTCACGTCAAAGTCAAGGAGCCTCCGGTGTCAATAAAAAAAGAACCAGCCATTTATCTATCGTCATTTAAGAGAAATCGTACAACGACACCTTGGTGATGTTCACGGATAGGTGTTTTTTTTTTCAACGGTTACAGATCCAGTTGCAGGTTGTTCTTACGAATCTTTTTAAAGTGTGCTGCGGAGATCTGCGAGATTTCTGTGATTTTCTATGATTTTCTGAAATAACACACACTCACTAAACCCTCCGTAAATAACTCAGTTCTTAACGTAAAGACTTAAAACTCAGGATTCTGTAAAGGCATACCCCAATCATGATATGAGTTTATTTATAGCTTCCTGTGCCAACCGGAAGTGCCTTTAATGGTGTCACAGTGGCAGTTTCCGTGGGTTAAAAAGGTCAGATCTTTTCAAAACTTCATATGTGTGACTAGGTAACCCTCATGAACTGTAAATCAGTCATTTCTCCCAACAGATGTCAAAGAAAATCTCTCACACGCACACACAGCAAGGATGGAGTGAAAAGTGCGGTTCTCAAAGACACAGAGAGCAGGCAATGGCATAAACATAATAATCTCTAGGCCGTGCCGAGTTCAACGAGATATCCCGCTTGACCGTAGCTCGCTCGGTCTAAGCGCAGCGACCATTAGAAAAGTAGGCCCAAAATGAAGCCTGCCCCACAACGTCATTTGCTTTTGGGTGACAGTGAGAGAACCGTTAGGGTGAGAAGCACAATTCGACCTCAGGTATGTTCCTAAGGTCCTTCCGATCCGTGCAAGCCTAACGTTGACAGTGTGGCATTAACCCTTAATAGTTAAAAGATGGTGTTTACTTCAAAAAGTTTGCATTGATTTCTCTCCCCATAGGAATACATTGCCTTTACCCCTAAATTCAACCTGAAGTCTATATGGGTTATGAATGCCGTATGAACCTGTCTTTGGTAACAGTCCATCAGGCCAGTATGAGGTCTACCTGTATTGATTCTAAGCTTCCTGGACCAACCGGAAGTGGTTAAAATCACCCTAAAAGTGTTTTTCCATTACCTGCCTGCAGTTTGATAGACATAGTGCATTCAACCCTGTGTAAATCAGTCAATTCTTAACGTAAGGACTTAAAACTCAGGATTCTGTAAAAGCATAGCCCAGTGAGGATATGTGTTGACTTATAGCTTCCTGTGACAACCGGAAGTGCCTTAATTGGTGTCTCAGGGGCTGTTTCGAGGGGTTAAAAAAGTCAGATCTGTCCAAAACTTCATATGTGTGATTAGGCAACCCCCATGAACTGTAAATCAGTCATTTTTCCCATAAAATTTCAAAGGAAAACTAAATCACACAGACACACAACTTGGAAGGAGGGACGTATTGGGGTTTGTAGAGACAGACAGTGCCTCCAATAGTTAGCTTTGTTCGAGCTAAAAAAGAACCGTCAGACCTAGAGTTCGAAACTTTAGAAACCTGTTCTAGGCCTCGGGTCGATAGTGCGTGGTGAGTTAGGTGGCTCTAGAAGGTTCTCGGACCGAGAAATAGCCTCGTACATTTGCAATGTCTTCAATTCATTTTGACCATTACGAAAATGGCGACATTTAGAAAAGTCTCAGAGACACAAGACTAGGTGCATTGAAACCGGCTCGGGCCATAGAGACGGACCCCAACGTTTCGGTCCGATAGCTCATTCAAGGACCCCATAGCAAGGCATTGAAAAAGATGGATTTTCAGCACCAATTAGGGTTTTACTCGGGCACCGAAGGACCTATCGAGCCGAAACTCGGGATTCGGGGTCGCCTCACATAGGCCTTCACATAATGTCTGACCTGGACCCACAGCTAGAACGTAACTATGTGTTTTACGTTTTTATTATGTTTTAAACTAATGGCGCTGTGAATTATGGGCCTGCTCTGACATATGTGATAGTTGGCTTCTAAATGAGTTGGAAAAAGTGGGTTTGGTGTCAATTGGTATCAGTTTGGTGTCAGAATGACATCTAATTGACTGGTGGACACTGACTTGCTAGTTGACTTTTGTACATTAGCAATATGTTTAAACGGAGAGGGACCATCACCAAAATGGCATTCTGAAATCAACACAAAAAATGGCATCACCATAGTCTCCAGGCTGTGCAGAGTTCAACGAGACGCCCCGCTTGACCGTAGCTCGCTCTGAGTGCAGCGACCTTGAAAAAAAGAAGGCGCAAAAGGAAGGCTGGCCCTCAATGTCATTTGCTTTTGGGTGACAGTGAGAGAACCGTTAGGGTGAGAAGCACAATTCGACCTCGGGTACGTTCCTAAGGTCCTCCCGATCCGTGCAAGCCTAACCTTGACCCTGTGGCATTAACCCTTAATAGTTAAAAGAAGGTGTTTACTTCAAAGAGTTTGCATTGACTTCTCTCCCCATAGGAATACATTGCCTGCACCCCTAAATTCAACCCTAAGCCTATATGGGTTATGAATGCCGTATGAACCTGTATTTGGTAACAGTCCATCAGGCCAGTATGAGGTCTACCTGTGTTGATTCTAAGCTTCCTGGAGCAACCGGAAGTGGTTAAATTGACCCAAAAGGAGTTTTGATGTACATAACCTTCAAAGGTGAAAATGACTGCATTCAACACTGTGTAGATCGTAGATCAGTCAATTCTTAACTTAAAGACTTAAAACTCAGGATTCTGTAAGTGTTTATGTCAATAAAGACATGTGTTTACTTATAGCTTCCTGTGCCAACCGGAAGTGCCTTTAATTGGGTCACACTGTCTGTTTTGAAGGGTTAGAAAAGTCACATCTCTCCAAAACTTCATATGTGTGACCAGGTAACCCTCGTAAACTGTAAATCAGTCATTTCTCCCAGCAGATGTCAAAGAAAAGCTCTCACACGCACACACAGCAAGGATGTAGTTAAAAGGTGCGGTTCTTAAAGACACAGAGAGCAGGCAATGGCATAAACATAATGTCTAGGCCGTGCCGAGTTCAACGAGATATCCCGCTTGACCGTAGCTCGCTCGGTCTGAGCGCAGCGACCATTAGAAAAGTAGGCCCAAAATGAAGCCTGCCCACAACGTCATTTGCTTTTGGGTGACAGTGAGAGAACCGTTAGGGTGAGAAGCACAATTCGACCTCAGGTACGTTCCTAAGGTCCTTCCGATCCGTGCAAGCCTAACGTTGACCGTGTGGCATTAACCCTTAATAGTTAAAAGAAGGTGTTTACTTCAAATAGTTTGCATTGACTTCTCTCCCCATAGGAATACATTGCCTGCACCCCTAAATTCAACCTGAAGTCTATATGGGTTATGAATGCCGTATGAACCTGTCTTTGATAACAGTCCATCAGGCCAGTATGAGGTCTACCTGTGTTGATTCTAGGCTTCCTGGACCAACCGGAAGTGGTTAAAATCACCCTAAAAGTGTTTTTCCATTACCTGCCTGCAGTTTGATAGACATAGTGCATTCAACCCTGTGTAAATCAGTCAATTCTTAACGTAAGGACTTAAAACTCAGGATTCTGTAAAATCATAGCCCAGTGAGGATATGTGTTGACTTATAGCTTCCTGTGACAACCGGAAGTGCCTTAATTGGTGTCTCAGGGGCTGTTTCGAGGGGTTAAAAAAGTCAGATCTGTCCAAAACTTCATATGTGTGATTAGGCAACCCCCATGAACTGTAAATCAGTCATTTCTCCCAGCAGATGTCAAAGAAAAGATCTCACACGCACACACAGCAAGGATGGAGTGAAAAAGTGTGGTTCTCAAAGACACAGAGAGCAGGCAATGGCATAAACATAATCTCTAGGCCGTGCCGAGTTCAACGAGATATCCCGCTTGACCGTAGCTCGCTCGGTCTGAGCGCAGCGACCATTAGAAAAGTAGGCCCAAAATGAAGCCTGCCCCACAACGTCATTTGCTTTTGGGTGACAGTGAGAGAACCGTTAGGGTGAGAAGCACAATTCGACCTCAGGTATGTTCCTAAGGTCCTTCCGATCCGTGCAAGCCTAACGTTGACCGTGTGGCATTAACCCTTAATAGTTAAAAGAAGGTGTTTACTTCAAAGAGTTTGCATTGACTCCTCTCCCCATAGGAATACATTGCCTTTACCTCTAAATTCAACCTGAAGTCTATATGGGTTATGAATGCCGTATGAACCTGTCTTTGGTAACAGTCCATCAGGCCAGTGTGAGGTCTACCTGTGTTGATTCTAAGCTTCCTGGACCAACCGGAAGTGGTTAAAATCACCCTAAAAGTGTTTTTCCATTACCTGCCTGCAGTTTGATAGACATAGTGCATTCAACCCTGTGTAAATCAGTCAATTCTTAACGTAAGGACTTAAAACTCAGGATTCTGTAAGTTTCTATGTCAATCAAGACATGGGTTTACTTATAGCTTCCTGTGCCAACCGGAAGTGCCTTTAATGATGTCACAGTGGCAGTTTCCAAGGGTTAAAAAGGTCAGATCTTTTCAAAACTTCATATGTGTGACTAGGTAACCCTCATGAACTGTAAATCAGTCATTTCTCCCAACAGATGTCAAAGAAAAGCTCTCACACGCACACACAGCAAGGATGGAGTGAAAAGTGCGGTTCTCAAAGACACAGAGAGCAGGCAATGGCATAAACATAATCTCTAGGCCGTGCCGAGTTCAACGAGATATCCCGCTTGACCGTAGCTCGCTCGGTCTGAGCGCAGCGACCATTAGAAAAGTAGGCCCAAAATGAAGCCTGCCCCACAACGTCATTTGCTTTTGGGTGACAGTGAGAGAACCGTTAGGGTGAGAAGCACAATTCGACCTCAGGTACGTTCCTAAGGTCCTTCCGATCCGTGCAAGCCTAACCTTGACCGTGTGGCATTAACCCTTAATAGTTAAAAGAAGGTGTTTACTTCAAAGAGTTTGCATTGACTTCTCTCCCCATAGGAATACATTGCCTGAACCCCTAAATTCAACCTGAAGTCTATATGGGTTATGAATGCCGTATGAACCTGTCTTTGATGACAGTCCATCAGGCCAGTATGAGGTCTACCTGTGTTGATTCTAAGCTTCCTGGACCAACCGGAAGTGGTTAAAATCACCCTAAAAGTGTTTTTCCATTACCTGCCTGCAGTTTGATAGACATAGTGCATTCAACCCTGTGTAAATCAGTCAATTCTTAACGTAAGGACTTAAAACACAGGATTCTGTAAAAGCATAGCCCAGTGAGGATATGTGTTGACTTATAGCTTCCTGTGCCAACCGGAAGTGCCTTAATTGGTGTCTCAGGGGCTGTTTCGAGGGGTTAAAAAAGTCAGATCTGTCCAAAACTTCATATGTGTGATTAGGCAACCCCCATGAACTGTAAATCAGTCATTTTTCCCATAAAATTTCAAAGGAAAACTAAATCACACAGACACACAACTTGGAAGGAGGGACGTATTGGGGTTTGTAGAGACAGACAGTGCCTCCAATAGTTAGCTTTGTTCGAGCTAAAAAAGAACCGTCAGACCTAGAGTTCCGAAACTTTAGAAACCTGTTCTAGACCTCGGGTCGATAGTGCGTGGTGAGTTAGGTGGCTCTAGAAGGTTCTCGGACCGAGAAATAGCCTCGTACATTTGCAATGATTTCAATTCATTTTGACCATTACGAAAATGGCGACATTTAGAAAAGTCTCAGAGACACAAGACTAGGTGCATTGGAACCGGCTCGGCCCATAGAGACGGACCCCAACGTTTCGGTCCGATAGCTCATTCAAGGACCCCATAGCAAGGCATGGAAAAAGTGGATTTTCAGCACCAATTAGGGTTTTACTCGGGCACCGAAGGACCTATCGAGCCGAAACTCGGGATTCGGGGTCGCCTCACATAGGCCTTCACATAATGTCTGACCTGGACCCGCAGCTAGAACGTAACTATGTGTTTTACGTTTTTATTATGTTTTAAACTAAAGGCGCTGTGAATTATGGGCCTGCTCTGACATATATGATAGTTGGCTTCTAAATGAGTTGGAAAAAGTGGGTTTGGTGTCAATTGGTATCAGTTTGGTGTCAAAATGACATCTAATTGACTGATGGACACTGACTTGCTAGTTGACTTTTTGTAATAGCAATATGTTTAAACGGAGAGGGACCATCACCAAAAGTGACATTCTGAAATCAACCCTAACGAGCCATGGAGATGAACCAGAATCACTGCCCAGCTATCCCGAGTTCATCGGGCCAGTCAATTTCACATTCCTGCAGGATTTTTATAGCATGACAAATTCGTGATGGTACCTGCCCATTGAACCATATTGCAAATGCACAGTGACTTTGCAAAAGTGAGAAAACATAAACAAATGGACATGATGAAATCAACACAACGAGTGATGGAAATGTACAACTATCACTGCCCGGCCATCCTGTGTTCCCATAGCGAGCATTAATATCAGAATGACCGGTAAATGCATTTACAACCATATTTTTATTTTTGGGTTACCAGTTGCACAACAATGCACGTGCATTTGCAATATGATTCTATAGTGAAAAACATCACCTAATGGACATGATGAAATCAACACAACGAGTGATGGAAATGTACAACTATCACTGCTCGGCCATCCTGTGTCCATCAGACCAGTCAATTTTGCATTTTTGAGCATGTCAAATTTCATATGGTAAATGCACATTGAAACATATTGCAAATGCGCGCGCACTTGCAATATGATTCTATAGTGTAAAAACATCACCTAATGGACATGATGAAATCAACACAACGAGTGATGGAAATGTACAACTATCACTGCCCGGCCATCCTGTGTTCCCATAGCGAGCATTAATATCAGAATGACCGGTAAATGCATTTACAACCATATTTTTATTTTTGGGTTACCAGTTGCACAACAATGCACGTGCATTTGCAATATGATTCTATAGTGAAAAACATCACCTAATGGACATGATGAAATCAACACAACGAGTGATGGAAATGTACAACTATCACTGCTCGGCCATCCTGTGTCCATCAGACCAGTCAATTTTGCATTTTTGAGCATGTCAAATTTCATATGGTAAATGCACATTGAAACATATTGCAAATGCGCGCGCACTTGCAATATGATTCTATAGTGTAAAAACATCACCTAATGGACATGATGAAATCAACACAACGAGTGATGGAAATGTACAACTATCACTGCCCGGCCATCCTGTGTTCCCATAGCGAGCATTAATATCAGAATGACCGGTAAATGCATTTACAACCATATTTTTATTTTTGGGTTACCAGTTGCACAACAATGCACGTGCATTTGCAATATGATTCTATAGTGAAAAACATCACCTAATGGACATGATGAAATCAACACAACGAGTGATGGAAATGTACAACTATCACTGCTCGGCCATCCTGTGTCCATCAGACCAGTCAATTTTGCATTTTTGAGCATGTCAAATTTCATATGGTAAATGCACATTGAAACATATTGCAAATGCGCGCGCACTTGCAATATGATTCTATAGTGTAAAAACATCACCTAATGGACATGATGAAATCAACACAACGAGTGATGGAAATGTACAACTATCACTGCCCGGCCATCCTGTGTTCCCATAGCGAGCATTAATATCAGAATGACCGGTAAATGCATTTACAACCATATTTTTATTTTTGGGTTACCAGTTGCACAACAATGCACGTGCATTTGCAATATGATTCTATAGTGAAAAAACATCACCTAATGGACATGATGAAATCAACACAACGAGTGATGGAAATGTACAACTATCACTGCTCGGCCATCCTGTGTCCATCAGACCAGTCAATTTTGCATTTTTGAGCATGTCAAATTTCATATGGTAAATGCACATTGAAACATATTGCAAATGCGCGCGCACTTGCAATATGATTCTATAGTGTAAAAACATCACCTAATGGACATGATGAAATCAACACAACGAGTGATGGAAATGTACAACTATCACTGCCCGGCCATCCTGTGTTCCCATAGCGAGCATTAATATCAGAATGACCGGTAAATGCATTTACAACCATATTTTTATTTTTGGGTTACCAGTTGCACAACAATGCACGTGCATTTGCAATATGATTCTATAGTGAAAAAACATCACCTAATGGACATGATGAAATCAACACAACGAGTGATGGAAATGTACAACTATCACTGCTCGGCCATCCTGTGTCCATCAGACCAGTCAATTTTGCATTTTTGAGCATGTCAAATTTCATATGGTAAATGCACATTGAAACATATTGCAAATGCGCGCGCACTTGCAATATGATTCTATAGTGTAAAAACATCACCTAATGGACATGATGAAATCAACACAACGAGTGATGGAAATGTACAACTATCACTGCCCGGCCATCCTGTGTTCCCATAGCGAGCATTAATATCAGAATGACCGGTAAATGCATTTACAACCATATTTTTATTTTTGGGTTACCAGTTGCACAACAATGCACGTGCATTTGCAATATGATTCTATAGTGAAAAAACATCACCTAATGGACATGATGAAATCAACACAACGAGTGATGGAAATGTACAACTATCACTGCTCGGCCATCCTGTGTCCATCAGACCAGTCAATTTTGCATTTTTGAGCATGTCAAATTTCATATGGTAAATGCACATTGAAACATATTGCAAATGCGCGCGCACTTGCAATATGATTCTATAGTGTAAAAACATCACCTAATGGACATGATGAAATCAACACAACGAGTGATGGAAATGTACAACTATCACTGCCCGGCCATCCTGTGTTCCCATAGCGAGCATTAATATCAGAATGACCGGTAAATGCATTTACAACCATATTTTTATTTTTGGGTTACCAGTTGCACAACAATGCACGTGCATTTGCAATATGATTCTATAGTGAAAAACATCACCTAATGGACATGATGAAATCAACACAACGAGTGATGGAAATGTACAACTATCACTGCTCGGCCATCCTGTGTCCATCAGACCAGTCAATTTTGCATTTTTGAGCATGTCAAATTTCATATGGTAAATGCACATTGAAACATATTGCAAATGCGCGCGCACTTGCAATATGATTCTATAGTGTAAAAACATCACCTAATGGACATGATGAAATCAACACAACGAGTGATGGAAATGTACAACTATCACTGCCCGGCCATCCTGTGTTCCCATAGCGAGCATTAATATCAGAATGACCGGTAAATGCATTTACAACCATATTTTTATTTTTGGGTTACCAGTTGCACAACAATGCACGTGCATTTGCAATATGATTCTATAGTGAAAAAACATCACCTAATGGACATGATGAAATCAACACAACGAGTGATGGAAATGTACAACTATCACTGCTCGGCCATCCTGTGTCCATCAGACCAGTCAATTTTGCATTTTTGAGCATGTCAAATTTCATATGGTAAATGCACATTGAAACATATTGCAAATGCGCGCGCACTTGCAATATGATTCTATAGTGTAAAAACATCACCTAATGGACATGATGAAATCAACACAACGAGTGATGGAAATGTACAACTATCACTGCCCGGCCATCCTGTGTTCCCATAGCGAGCATTAATATCAGAATGACCGGTAAATGCATTACAACCATATTTTTATTTTTGGGTTACCAGTTGCACAACCATATTTTTATTTTTGAAAAAACATCACCTAATGGACATGATGCACAACAATGCATCCGTGCATTTGCAATATGATTCTATGCAAAGTGAAAAACATCACCTAATGGACATGATGAAATCAACACAACGAGTGATGGAAATGTACAACTATCACTGCCCGGCCATCCTGTGTTCCCATAGCGAGCATTAATATCAGAATGACCGGTAAATGCATTTACAAGCATATTTTTTGGGGGTTACCAGGTGCCTATTTTTCACCAGTTGCACAACATGTCCATCAGAATATTTTAAACAGTCCATAAAGCACTTAGAGGGCCGTAGTAGGGTACTCCCATCGGGCATGGACAATAGGCGTCCCGGTAAATGCATTTACAACCATATTTTTATTTTTGGGTTACCAGTTGCACAACAATGCACGTGCATTTGCAATATGATTCTATAGTGAAAAAACATCACCTAATGGACATGATGAAATCAACACAACGAGTGATGGAAATGTACAACTATCACTGCTCGGCCATCCTGTGTCCATCAGACCAGTCAATTTTGCATTTTTGAGCATGTCAAATTTCATATGGTAAATGCACATTGAAACATATTGCAAATGCGCGCACTTGCAATATGATTCTATAGTGTAAAAACATCACCTAATGGACATGATGAAATCAACACAACGAGTGATGGAAATGTACAACTATCACTGCCCGGCCATCCTGTGTTCCCATCAGAGCATTAATATCAGAATGACCGGTAAATGCATTTACAACCATATTTTTATTTTGGGTTACCAGTTGCACAACAATGCACGTGCATTTGCAATATGATTCTATAGTGAAAAAACATCACCTAATGGACATGATGAAATCAACACAACGAGTGATGGAAATGTACAACTATCACTGCCCGGCCATCCTGTGTTCCCATAGCGAGCATTAATATCAGAATGACCGGTAAATGCATTTACAAGCATATTTTTTGGGGGGTTACCAGGTGCCTATTTTCAATCACCAGTTGCACAACATGCGTATCCATCAGAATATTTTAAACAGTCCATAAAGCACTCAGGACGGACTCCATAGATAGAGGGCCGTAGTAGGGTACTCCCATAGCGGGCATGGACAATAGGCGTCCCGGTAAATGCATTTACAACCATATTTTTATTTTTGGGTTACCAGTTGCACAACAATGCACGTGCATTTGCAATATGATTCTATAGTGAAAAACATCACCTAATGGACATGATGAAATCAACACAACGAGTGATGGAAAGGAACAACTATCACTGCCAGGCCATCCTGTGTTCATCAGGCCAGTCAATTTCACATTCCTGCAGGATTTTTATAGCATGACAAATTCGTGATGGTACCTGCCCATTGAACCATATTGCAAATGCACAGTGACTTTGCAAAAGTGAGAAAACATAAACAAATGGACATGATGAAATCAACACAACGAGTGATGGAAAGGTACAACTCTCACTGCTCGGCCATCCTGTGTTCATCAGACCAGTCAATTTTGCATTTTTGAGCAAGGTCAAATTTCATATGGTAAATGCACATTGAAACATATTGCAAATGCACGTGCACTTACAATATGATTCTATAGTGAAACAACATCACCTAACGGAGATGATGAAATCAACACAACGAGTGATGGAAATGTACAACTATCACTGCTCGGCCATCCTGTGTTCATCAGACCAGTCAATTTTGCATTTTTGAGCAAGGTCAAATTTCATATGGTAAATGCACATTGAAACATATTGCAAATGCACGTGCACTTGCAATATGATTATATAGTGAAAAAACATCACAAAATGGACATGATGAAGTCAACACAACGAGTGATGGAAAGGAACAACTATCACTGCCCGGCCATCCCGAGTTCATCAGGCCAGTCAATTTTGCATTTCTGCAGGATTTTTGAGCATGTCAAATTTCTTACGTCATTTGGCCCACAAAAAAATCCTTATGCACAATTTAAAAAAATATATAAAAAAATATGATAATAAAATTGGACAAAAGTATATTCATACAGTTCTTACACATGTGTAATTGACAAAACAATTGAAAGAATTTCAAAAACGGTCCAGAAAGCACTTTTTAAGGGTGTGTGAAGTTTTTACAAAATTTTGACATTTTTGACTTTTGACTTCCTATGAAATCATATTGGAATTGGACAAAACATATTCCTTATGCACATGTAAAAAAAAAAAAAAAAATTATGATAATAAAATTGGACAAAAGTATATTCATACAGTTCTTACACATGTGTAATTGACAAAAAATCGAAAGAATTTCGAAAAACGGTCCAGAAAGCACTTTTTTAAGGGTGTGTGAAGTTTTTTACAAAATTTTGACATTTTTGACTTTTGACTTCCTATGAAATCATATTGGAATTGGACAAAACATATTCCTTATGCGCATATAAAAAATTTAAAAAAATTATGATAATAAAATTGGACAAAAGTATATTCATACAGTTCTTACACATGTGTAATTGACAAAAAAATCGAAAGAATTTCGAAAAACGGTCCAGAAAGCACTTTTTTAAGGGGTGATAAGTTTTTGAAAAAAATTTCATTTTTTCAAAATTTTACTTTTGGACATTAATTTGGGTTACATATCCAATATGAAAAACCCCGGTGGAGCGCATTTGCCCCCTGTTGAATTTTTTTAAAGTGTTACAACTGGCAATTGCCATATGGCATTTGCAATACACTTTGGATGAATCAACGCCGAATTGGGTGGTATTGGCCAATGTGTATATGGTTTGTCCGATGCCAATGACTTGCCATTCATTTTTGTCCTGGGGTATTCCCTTACAGCTGGGATTACAGCTGGGGCAGGTTGGAGTACAGCTGGGATTACAGCTGGGGCAGGTTGGATTACAGCTGGGGCAGGTTATATTACAACTGGGATTACAGCTGGGATTACAGCTGGGGCAGGTTGGATTACAGCTGGGATTACAGCTGGGGCTGTGCACTGTGTTCAAAACTAATATCTGTTATGAACACAGTGCACAACATTTGATAGATTTGACGCTTTGCCAAAGTCTTTAAAAATGGCATTGTTTAGAAGCAGTGCAAAAGGTCAAATTGAGTTTGTACACACACGCACTTCCCAGAGGAGGCGTTCCCTAACGTAAATATGCAAATACATGCTAGAACGCGCCAATAGGATCTCGCTAGCTCGTGCTTGGCTCTGCCCACCTTGTTCTACCCACTATGATTCATTTGCCCCCACTGTAAACGACACAGATGAACTATCTTGAGTTAGTTATGAATATCTTTGATCAAGATAGCATGTAGATGGCTTTCCTACCTTCAAAAGAAGGGTCCTTCGATAGATGGAGGCGCAGTGGCATCAAAACACTGGTGGGGGAGAGCCAAGATGGAGGCACGGTGGCATCAAAACACTGGTGGGGGAGAGCCAAGATGGAGGCACGGTGGCATCAACACACTGGTGGGGGAGAACCAAGATGGAGGCACGGTGGCATCAACACACTGGTGGGGGAGAGCCAAGATGGAGGCACGGTGGCATCAACACACTGGTGGGGGAGAGCCAAGATGGAGGCACGGTGGCATCAAAACACTGGTGGGGGAGAGCCAAGATGGAGGCACGGTGGCATCAAAACACTGGTGGGGGAGAGCCAAGATGGAGGCGCGGTGGCATCAACACACCACCCCCATACAAGTCATCTAGTGTATATATAAATCACTGATCATATCTCCAGCAGGTGGCACAGCTCTACAGTAACAGAAACACAAGACGACCAGAGCAGCTGTATGTGGGCCAAAGTCACAAAATTGTATTTAAATCATTGTAAGACAACAAAGAGTATAAATATTTTATTTAAAACAACATTTTGAACTACGGGAACAAACATTATAGCTAGACCACTCATGGGTGGTGAATGCAGGAGCTAATCCTCAGTAGCTTATCTTTTCAGGATGTACAGTATAGCATTAGTAGGCAGTACAGATGCACAGAATTGTCTAACAAAGTATACATGTTCATGTTTAACATACACTGCACCATAGACATAGACACCTGATTTGCTTGTGATATTCCTATCTAGACAGGACAAATGAAAGACTCTATACATTTCCTTGACAATATCTTATTATTTCTTCATTTTACATTAAATGAATGCCAGATACCCATACAAGTATATTTCGATGCAGGGCATTATGTTCTCCTTTAACATAATGTGTGAAACCCATCCATGTTTCTATTGAAGCTAATAAATTACTGTAAATAACCACATATAAAAAGAGATTATTTTTGAATTATGATATTGTAATTATTTACGAGCTATATTATTACAATGGCAAGACAGCAGCTGAAAAATCATGGCACGGTATAAAACTCGCACGTTTATTCTAGAGGCAATCAAGAATTCAAGCCTTCAATTTGAATGCAATGCAAAAGAAACAAAAATGATGACTCAGTATTATATTTGGTAGCGCAGGGCCACTGACACAACCTGCATTTGAATCTCATTCTCAACCTTTCTAATCAGCTGTTATTTCCAGACCAACACACTCCTCCTTTCCCATGAGTCTTTGCTGAAGCAGTTCAGTTTAACTCTCAAGCTTTATATGAAGTTGTAAATGACAACAAACAAAGAAACAGTGCACATTCCCATATTCTCTTTCTTCCCCCTGCTGGAGCCAGTTTCTATCTTTCTTTGGTTATGCAAATATCTGTTTATTAGGTCATATTGCACCATTTAGAATCATTTCGATTCTATATGAGGTGTATACATTAATTTGGTTATGTGGTCTTATGATTTAAATGAGAAACGGTCAATTACGCCCTCTAGCCAGGGAAAACCAGATGATCATCTGGTTTTCCCACGGCGGCATAAATGTTTTGAACCACATGTCTTATTGCTTTTTTAGTTTAAATTGAATATCCAATCTATTCCCCTGTGACAGTGGCCATGTTTTCCATAAGATACCGTATGGCTGTCGTCTTCAGAGCTTCGACCCAACTTTACTATACAGTAACATGCTATACAGTAACATGCTATTCAGTAACATGCTATACAGTAACATGCTATACAGTAACATGCTATTCAGTAACATGCTATACAGTAACATGCTATACAGTAACATGCTATACAGTAACATGCTATACAGTAACATGCTATACAGTAACATGCTATTCAGTAACATGCTATACAGTAACATGCTATACAGTAACATGCTATACAGTAACATGCTATACAGTAACATGCTATACAGTAACATGCTATACAGTAACATGCTATTCAGTAACATGCTATTCAGTAACATGCTATACAGTAACATGCTATACAGTACAGTAACATGCTATACAGTAACATGCTATACAGTAACATGCTATACAGTAACATGCTAGTCTAGTAACATGCTATTCAGTAACATGCTATACAGTAACATGCTATACAGTAACATGCTATTCAGTAACATCAAAGCTCTGGCTCTGTGCTTACAGTAACAGATCGTAACATGGGGTTTTGACTGACAGTAACATGGCATAGACTTGAGCACTGTGTGCGACAAAGATCTTTCCCCAGCCCTCCAGCTAAATTGGGCAACTTTAGCAAATGTTTTGTTGACTGAGCGATGCTGTAAATTACAAGGACTCTATTTTAGAAGTTGAAATGTTGCAGATTATAATAAATATGGCTATGTTACCGTTAATATATTATCATAAATATGTATATATTCCTGCTACCAACCAGTCACCTTTCAGCCATGTTTATGTGCATCCTACGTACAATCACTTTTTATTTTATTTTAAATGTTACGCCCTTAACCACTGCGCCACCCGGGAGGCCTCCGACCAATCACTTTTTATGTATAAACCCACCTCCACCACTCCAGTACCCTGGACATTGAATAAGGTACTGACCTGTATATACAACCACTCCAGTACCCAAGTGGCGAATAAACTTTGAAACTTGTCCCTCTTATAGTGTAAGTTGTTTACAAACCAACGTCACACATTCTTTCCCTCATTTTCCACAATCTCATGATGCTGCTGCAACATCTCTCTCGTCGTTTTAAAAGCACGATTCTCTCCCACAGCCTGGATCTCCGACACAACTGGGGAGACAATTACAGTTCTGTCTGCCTTTCTTTCTGTGTCTGTCTGTCGGCCATTCTGTCTGTCCGTCTGTCTGCCTTTGTCTGTCTGTCTGCCTTTGTCTGTCTGCCTTTCGGTTGGTCTTTCTGGCTGTCTGCCTTTCTGGCTGTCTGCCTTTCTGTTGGTCTGTCTGGCTGTCTGCCTTTCTGTTGGTCTGTCTGCCTTTCTGTTGGTCTGTCTGCCTACCTTTCTGTTGGTCTGTTTGCCTTTGTCTGTCTGTCAGCCATTCTGTCTGTCGGTCTGTCTGCCTTTGTCTGTCTGCCTTTCGATTGGCCTTTCTGTCTGTCGGTCTGTCTGCCTTCGTCTGTCTGTCGGTCTGTCTGCCTTTGTCTGTTTGTCGGTCTGTCTGCCTTTGTCTGTCTGCCTTTCGGTTGGTCTGTCTGGCTGTCTGCCTTTCTGTTGGTCTGTCTGCCTTTCTGTTGGTCTGTCTGCCTTTCTGTTGATCTGTCTGCCTGTCTGCCTTTCGTTGGTATGTCCGCCTGTCTGCCTTTCTGTTGGTCTGTCTGCCTTTCTGTTGGTCTGTCTGCCTTTCTGTTGGTCTGTCTGCCTTTCTGTTGGTCTGTCTGCCTGCCAGTCTGTCCAGCAACACTAGAAAATCTGTAATTCATTCCCCTTCCATTGTTCCACCACACCATGTTTCTCTAACTGGCTCAGATAGTGGAGCGTCAGGGACAGTGAGGAATCAGTATGTCTTCAGTCTGAAGACTTTAGACAGGGGAGAGGTGGCACTAGAATAGACGAGAAAGGATCCTGCTGTGGTATTGAAATATTCCCAGTCCGTACAGCCGATGGTTGGGAGCCAGTGGATAGGGACAAACCCCTCATATCCCTGCCACCTGGAGGGACAAGCACAGCAGAATATAGGTCAAACTATTTATGTTTTCACTTCATATTAATTAAAGTCCTTTGAGTCATGTACCACACTGTAAGGACTTTTAACACAATAAAATACCTGTATATAACACTGTATAAAAGAGTACCTCACCTGTATATAACACTGTTTAAAAGAGCACCTCACCTGTATATAACACTGTTTAAAAGAGTACCTCACCTGTATATAACACTGTTTAAAAGAGTACCTCACCTGTATATAACACTGTTTAAAAGAGTACCTCACCTGTATATAACACTGTTTAAAAGAGTACCTCACCTGTATATAACACTGTTTAAAAGAGTACCTCACCTGTATATAACACTGTTTAAAAGAGTACCTCACCTGTATATAACACTGTATAAAAGAGTACCTCACCTGTATATAACACTGTATAAAAGAGTACCTCACCTGTATATAACACTGTTTAAAAGAGCACCTCACCTGTATATAACACAGTTTAAAAGAGTACCTCACCTGTATATAACACTGTTTAAAAGAGTACCTCACCTGTATATAACACTGTATAAAAGAGTACCTCACCTGTATATTACACTGTATAAAAGAGTACCTCACCTGTATATAACACTGTTTAAAAGAGCACCTCACCTGTATATAACACAGTTTAAAAGAGTACCTCACCTGTATATAACACTGTTTAAAAGAGTACCTCACCTGTATATAACACTGTTTAAAAGAGTACCTCACCTGTATATAACACTGTATAAAAGAGCACCTCACCTGTATATAACACTATTTAAAAGAGTACCTCACCTGTATATAACACTGTTTAAAAGAGTACCTCACCTGTATATAACACTGTTTAAAAGAGTACCTCACCTGTATATAACACTGTTTAAAAGAGTACCTCACCTGTATATAACACTGTATAAAAGAGCACCTCACCTGTATATAACACTGTTTAAAAGAGTACCTCACCTGTATATAACACTGTTTAAAAGAGTACCTCACCTGTATATAACACTGTTTAAAAGAGTACCTCACCTGTATATAACACTGTATAAAAGAGTACCTCACCTGTATATTACACTGTATAAAAGAGTACCTCACCTGTATATAACACTGTTTAAAAGAGTACCTCACCTGTATATAACACTGTTTAAAAGAGTACCTCACCTGTATATAACACTGTATAAAAGAGCACCTCACCTGTATATAACACTATTTAAAAGAGTACCTCACCTGTATATAACACTGTTTAAAAGAGTACCTCACCTGTATATAACACTGTTTAAAAGAGTACCTCACCTGTATATAACACTGTTTAAAAGAGTACCTCACCTGTATATAACACTGTTTAAAAGAGTACCTCACCTGTATATAACACTGTATAAAAGAGCACCTCACCTGTATATAACACTATTTAAAAGAGTACCTCACCTGTATATAACACTGTTTAAAAGAGTACCTCACCTGTATATAACACTGTTTAAAAGAGTACCTCACCTGTATATAACACTGTTTAAAAGAGTACCTCACCTGTATATAACACTGTTTAAAAGAGCACCTCACCTGTATATAACACTGTTTAAAAGAGTACCTCACCTGTATATAACACTGTTTAAAAGAGTACCTCACCTGTATATAACACTGTATAAAAGAGTACCTCACCTGTATATAACACTGTTTAAAAGAGTACCTCACCTGTATATAACACTGTATAAAAGAGTACCTCACCTGTATATAACACTGTTTAAAAGAGTACCTCACCTGTATATAACACTGTTTAAAAGAGTACCTCACCTGTATATAACACTGTTTAAAAGAGTACCTCACCTGTATATAACACTGTTTAAAAGAGTACCTCACCTGTATATAACACTGTTTAAAAGAGCACCTCACCTGTATATAACACTGTTTAAAAGAGCACCTCACCTGTATATAACACTGTTTAAAAGAGTACCTCACCTGTATATAACACTGTTTAAAAGAGTACCTCACCTGTATATAACACTGTATAAAAGAGTACCTCACCTGTATATAACACTGTTTAAAAGAGTACCTCACCTGTATATAACACTGTATAAAAGAGTACCTCACCTGTATATAACACTGTTTAAAAGAGTACCTCACCAGTATATAACACTGTATAAAAGAGTACCTCACCTGTATATAACACTGTTTAAAAGAGTACCTCACCTGTATATAACACAGTTTAAAAGAGTACCTCACCTGTATATAACACTGTTTAAAAGAGTACCTCACCTGTATATAACACTGTATAAAAGAGTACCTCACCTGTATATAACACTGTTTAAAAGAGCACCTCACCTGTATATAACACTATTTAAAAGAGTACCTCACCTGTATATAACACTGTATAAAAGAGTACCTCACCTGTATATAACACTGTTTAAAGAATACGAGGATCCATCGTGAGAATTGGCCACAACAAGGAACTTCTCTTCACCCACCGAGAAGAATTCCCAGTCCACCGCACTGCAAAGATTAAACCACAGTGGAGTGTTTAGGCACCAGGTGTATACCGGGTGTATACCGGGTGTGTACCAGGTGTGTACCAGGTACCAGGTGTGTACCAGGAGTGTACCAGGTGTGCACCAGGGGTGTACCAAGGGTGTACCAGGAGTGTACCAGGAGTGTACCAGGGGTGTACCAGGAGTGTACCGGGTGTGTACCAGGTTTGTACCAGGGGTATACCAGGAGTGTACCAGGAGTGTACCAGGTTTGTACCAGGTGTGTACCAGGTGTGTGCCAGGTTTGTAAGTTGTTTAAATTGAATTGGAGAGAGGACAAAGAGGTAAAGAATACGTTGTAAAGGACAAAGCAAGGCTTTTATAGAGAACTGAATGCCCTCTGGTGTGGCTCAGTGGACTGACCTGTTTGTGGACTGACCTGTTTGTGGACTGACCTGTTTGTGGACTGACCTGTTTGTGGACTGACCTGTTTGTGGACTGACCTGTTTGTGGACTGACCTGTTTGTGGACTGACCTGTTTGTGGACTGACCTGTTTGTGGACTAACCTGTTTGTGGACTAACCTGTTTGTGGACGAACCTGTTTGTGGACTAACCTGTTTGTGGACTAACCTGTTTGTGGACTGACCTGTTTGTGGACTGACCTCTTTGTGGACTGACCTGTTTGTGGACTAACCTGTTTGTGGACTGACCTGTTTGTGGACTGACCTGTTTGTGGACTGACCTGTTTGTGGACTAACCTGTTTGTGGACTGACCTGTTTGTGGACTAACCTGTTTGTGGACTAACCTGTTTGTGGACTAACCTGTTTGTGGACTGACCTGTTTGTGGACTAACCTGTTTGTGGACTAACCTGTTTGTGGACTGAACTGTTTGTGGACTGACCTGTTTGTGGACTAACCTGTTTGTGGACTAACCTGTTTGTGGACTAACCTGTTTGTGGACTGACCTGTTTGTGGACTGACCTGTTTGTGGACTGACCTGTTTGTGGACTAACCTGTTTGTGGACTGACCTGTTTGTGGACTAACCTGTTTGTGGACTGACCTGTCTGTGGACTAACCTGTTTGTGGACTAACCTGTTTGTGGACTAACCTGTTTGTGGACTGACCTGTTTGTGGACTGACCTGTTTGTGGACTAACCTGTTTGTGGACTAACCTGTTTGTGGACTGACCTGTTTGTGGACTAACCTGTTTGTGGACTGACCTGTTTGTGGACTGACCTGTTTGTGGACTGACCTGTTTGTGGACTGACCTGTTTGTGGACTAACCTGTTTGTGGACTGACCTGTTTGTGGACTAACCTGTTTGTGGACTAACCTGTTTGTGGACTGACCTGTTTGTGGACTAACCTGTTTGTGGACTGACCTGTTTGTGGACTGACCTGTTTGTGGACTGACCTGTTTGTGGACTGACCTGTTTGTGGACTGACCTGTTTGTGGACTGACCTGTTTGTGGACTAACCTGTTTGTGGACTGACCTGTTTGTGGACTAACCTGTTTGTGGACTGACCTGTTTGTGGACTGACCTGTTTGTGGACTAACCTGTTTGTGGACTGACCTGTTTGTGGACTGACCTGTTTGTGGACTAACCTGTTTGTGGACTAACCTGTTTGTGGACTGACCTGTTTGTGGACTAACCTGTTTGTGGACTGACCTGTTTGTGGACTGACCTGTTTGTGGACTGACCTGTTTGTGGACTAACCTGTTTGTGGACTGACCTGTTTGTGGACTGACCTGTTTGTGGACTAACCTGTTTGTGGACTGACCTGTTTGTGGACTAACCTGTTTGTGGACTGACCTGTTTGTGGACTAACCTGTTTGTGGACTGACCTGTTTGTGGACTGACCTGTTTGTGGACTGACCTGTTTGTGGACTGACCTGTTTGTGGACTGACCTGTTTGTGGACTGACCTGTTTGTGGACTAACCTGTTTGTGGACTGACCTGTTTGTGGACTGACCTGTTTGTGGACTGACCTGTTTGTGGACTGACCTGTTTGTGGACTGACCTGTTTGTGGACTGACCTGTTTGTGGACTGACCTGTTTGTGGACTAACCTGTTTGTGGACTGACCTGTTTGTGGACTGACCTGTTTGTGGACTGACCTGTTTGTGGACTGACCTGTTTGTGGACTGACCTGTTTGTGGACTGACCTGTTTGTGACGATGTCCTGGAACTTAACGAAGGTCTGTGTGATCACGTTCAGTTCGTAGATGGTTGAGTTGATGTTGTAGTGACTAGGGCCTCTCTCGTTCAGTTTCTGGCCGTTAGCCACCGCCAGGAAGTACCGATCCTTGACCTGGAACATCTCCCAGTCCGTCGCTCCCACCGTCTGCAGGGGTCAGAGGTTAGGGGTCAAGGAGAAGGTTCAAGGTCAGTAAAAATACACACAAAAGCGTATTTCTCTCACATGTGCATACATCCCTGTTAGTGAGCATTTCTCCTTTGCCAAGATAATCCATCCACCTGACAGGTGTGGCAGATCAAGAAGCTGATTAAACAGCATGATTATTACACAGGTGCACCCTGTGCTGGAGACAATAAAAGGCCACTTTAAAATGTGCAACACAATGGCACAGATGTGTAAAGTTGAGGGAGCGAGCGACCATAGACCATGTGTAGGGCGTTGTGTGGGCAAGCGGCTTGCTGATGTCAACATTGTGAACAGAGTGGCCCATGGTGGGGTTATGGTATGGGGCAGGCATAAGCTACAGACAACGAACACAATTGCATTTAATCGATGGCAATTTGAATGCAGAGATACTGTGATGAGATCCTGAGGCCCATTGATGTGCCATTCATCCACCGCCATCACCTCATGTTTCAGCAGGATAATGCACAGAGATACTGTGATGAGATCCTGAGGCCCATTGATGTGCCATTCATCCACCGCCATCACCTCGTGTTTCAGCATGATAATGCACAGAGATACTGTGATGAGATCCTGAGGCCCATTGATGTGCCATTCATCCACCGCCATCACCTCATGTTTCAGCAGGATAATGCACAGCCCCATGTTGAAAGGATCTGGACACAATTCCTGGAAGCTGAACATGTCCCAGTTCTTCCATGGCCTGTATACTCAGACATGTCACCCATTGAGCATGTTTGGGATGCTCTGGATCGACCTGTATGACAGCGTGTTCCAGTTCCTGTCAACATCCAGCAACTTCACACAGTCATTGAAGAGGAGTGGGACAACATTCAACAGGCCACAATCAACAGTCTGATCAATCAACAACCTGATGAATCAACAGTCTGATCAATCAACAACCTGATGAATCAACAGCCTGATCAATCAACAACCTGATGAATCAACAGCCTGATCAATCAACAACCTGATCAATCAACAGCCTGATCAATCAACAACCTGATCAATCAACAGCCTGATCAATCAACAGCCTGATCAATCAACAACCTGATCAATCAACAGCCTGATCAATCAACAGCCTGATCAATCAACAGCCTGATCAATCAACAACCTGATCAATCAACAGCCTGATCAATCAACAACCTGATCAATCAACAGCCTGATCAATCAATAGCCTGATTAATCAACAGCCTGATCAATCAACAGCCTGATCAATCAACAACCTGATCAATCAACAGTCTGATCAATCAACAGCCTGATCAATCAACAACCTGATCAATCAACAACCTGATCAATCAACAGTCTGATCAATCAACAGCCTGATCAATCAACAACCTGATCAATCAACAGCCTGATCAATCAACAACCTGATCAATCAACAGCCTGATCAATCAACAGCCTGATCAATCAACAACCTGATCAATCAACAGCCTGATCAATCAACAGTCTGATCAATCAACAGCCTAATCAACTCTATGTGAAGGAGATGTTGTCTCGCTGCATGAGGCAAATGGTGGTCACACCAGATACTGCCTGGTTTACTGTGAATGTCACGGCTCCTCCCCTCCGGCGTTGCCGGGATACTAACCACCAGTCCTGGGATCCATCATTACGCACACCTGGCATCAAACATTACGTCATCATTACGCACACCTGGACTCCATTACCTCACGTATTAGCTCCCCTGTACCTGGCCCTCCGTTAGGTTCTTTCCCCAGTCAGTGTTTCATGTCTGTACACTACTGGTGTTTGTTCTGTGTTCCGTTTATTACTAAACTCACCACCTTGTTTTCTGACTCCCAGCGTCTACCTGACAGAGAAGGAGACGCCGCTTGAGACAAATCCTTTTCACACCAGATACTGACTGGTTTTCTGATCCACATCCCCACTTTTAAAAAAAAGTTCAAAAGTAATCTGTGACCAACACATGCATATCTGTATTCCCAGTCATGTGAAATCCATAGATTAGGGCCTAATGAATTCATTTCAAATGACTGATTTCCTTATATGAACTGTAACTCAGTAAAATCTTAGAAATTGTTGCATGTTTCGTTAATATCTTTGTTCAGTACAGTTCTGAGTTAACGTTCGCTCAGGTTCAGACAACGATGGAGATCGGGCATATCCTGGAGAAGAAACAGCTTGAGTAATGATTGGTGGTTTCATCATGTGGTGTTATGCACAGGACATCTAGTCTGTCTGCCAGGAGGACTAGAGTAACAGTCTGATGTCATAAAGCTGTGAAGTCTCTGTCTGAGGGGAGAACTAGAGTAACAGTCTGATGTCATAAAGCTGTGAAGTCTCTGTCTGCCAGGAGAACTAGAGTAACAGTCTGATGTCATAAAGCTGTGAAGTCTCTGTCTGAGGGGAGAACTAGAGTAACAGTCTGATGTTATAAAGCTGTGAAGTCTCTGTCTGAGGGGAGAACTAGAGTAACAGTCTGATGTTATAAAGCTGTGAAGTCTCTGTCTGAGGGGAGAACTAGAGTAACAGTCTGATGTCATAAAGCTGTGAAGTCTCTGTCTGCCAGGAGAACTAGAGTAACAGTCTGATGTCATAAAGCTGTGAAGTCTCTGTCTGAGGGGAGAACTAGAGTAACAGTCTGATGTTATAAAGCTGTGAAGTCTCTGTCTGAGGGGAGAACTAGAGTAACAGTCTGATGTCATAAAGCTGTGAAGTCTCTGTCTGAAGGGAGAACTAGAGTAACAGTCTGATGTTATAAAGCTGTGAAGTCTCTGTCTGAGGGGAGAACTAGAGTAACAGTCTGATGTTATAAAGCTGTGAAGTCTCTGTCTGAGGGGAGAACTAGAGTAACAGTCTGATGTCATAAAGCTGTGAAGTCTCTGTCTGAGGGGAGAACTAGAGTAACAGTCTGATGTCATAAAGCTGTGAAGTCTCTGTCTGAGGGGAGAACTAGAGTAACAGTCTGATGTCATAAAGCTGTGAAGTCTCTGTCTGAGGGGAGAACTAGAGTAACAGTCTGATGTCATAAAGCTGTGAAGTCTCTGTCTGAGGGGAGAACTAGAGTAACAGTCTGATGTCATAAAGCTGTGAAGTCTCTGTCTGAGGGGAGAACTAGAGTAACAGTCTGATGTCATAAAGCTGTGAAGTCTCTGTCTGCCAGGAGAACTAGAGTAACAGTCTGATGTCATAAAGCTGTGAAGTCTCTGTCTGCCAGGAGAACTAGAGTAACAGTCTGATGTCATAAAGCTGTGAAGTCTCTGTCTGAGGGGAGAACTAGAGTAACAGTCTGATGTCATAAAGCTGTGAAGTCTCTGTCTGAGGGGAGAACTAGAGTAACAGTCTGATGTTATAAAGCTGTGAAGTCTCTGTCTGAGGGGAGAACTAGAGTAACAGTCTGATGTCATAAAGCTGTGAAGTCTCTGTCTGCCAGGAGAACTAGAGTAACAGTCTGATGTCATAAAGCTGTGAAGTCTCTGTCTGAGGGGAGAACTAGAGTAACAGTCTGATGTCATAAAACTGTGAAGTCTCTGTCTGAGGGGAGAACTAGAGTAACAGTCTGATGTTATAAAGCTGTGAAGTCTCTGTCTGAGGGGAGAACTAGAGTAACAGTCTGATGTCATAAAGCTGTGAAGTCTCTGTCTGAGGGTAGAACTAGAGTAACAGTCTGATGTCATAAAGCTGTGAAGTCTCTGTCTGAGGGGAGAACTAGAGTAACAGTCTGATGTCATAAAGCTGTGAAGTCTCTGTCTGCCAGGAGAACTAGAGTAACAGTCTGATGTCATAAAGCTGTGAAGTCTCTGTCTGAGGGGAGAACTAGAGTAACAGTCTGATGTCATAAAGCTGTGAAGTCTCTGTCTGCCAGGAGAACTAGAGTAACAGTCTGATGTCATAAAGCTGTGAAGTCTCTGTCTGAGGGGAGAACTAGAGTAACAGTCTGATGTCATAAAGCTGTGAAGTCTCTGTCTGAGGGGAGAACTAGAGTAACAGTCTGATGTTATAAAGCTGTGAAGTCTCTGTCTGCCAGGAGAACTAGAGTAACAGTCTGATGTCATAAAGCTGTGAAGTCTCTGTCTGCCAGGAGAACTAGAGTAACAGTCTGATGTTATAAAGCTGTGAAGTCTCTGTCTGCCAGGAGAACTAGAGTAACAGTCTGATGTCATAAAGCTGTGAAGTCTCTGTCTGCCAGGAGAACTAGAGTAACAGTCTGATGTTATAAAGCTGTGAAGTCTCTGTCTGCCAGGAGAACTAGAGTAACAGTCTGATGTCATAAAGCTGTGAAGTCTCTGTCTGAGGGGAGAACTAGAGTAACAGTCTGATGTCATAAAGCTGTGAAGTCTCTGTCTGAGGGGTGAACTAGAGTAACAGTCTGATGACATAAAGCTGTGAAGTCTCTGTCTGAGGGGAGAACTAGAGTAACAGTCTGATGTCATAAAGCTGTGAAGTCTCTGTCTGAGGGGAGAACTAGAGTAACAGTCTGATGTTATAAAGCTGTGAAGTCTCTGTCTGAGGGAGAACTAGAGTAACAGTCTGATGTCATAAAGCTGTGAAGTCTCTGTCTGAGGGGAGAACTAGAGTAACAGTCTGATGTTATAAAGCTGTGAAGTCTCTGTCTGAGGGAGAACTAGAGTAACAGTCTGATGTCATAAAGCTGTGAAGTCTCTGTCTGCCAGGAGAACTAGAGTAACAGTCTGATGTCATAAAGCTGTGAAGTCTCTGTCTGAGGGGAGAACTAGAGTAACAGTCTGATGTTATAAAGCTGTGAAGTCTCTGTCTGAGGGGAGAACTAGAGTAACAGTCTGATGTCATAAAGCTGTGAAGTCTCTGTCTGCCAGGAGAACTAGAGTAACAGTCTGATGTCATAAAGCTGTGAAGTCTCTGTCTGAGGGGAGAACTAGAGTAACAGTCTGATGTCATAAAGCTGTGAAGTCTCTGTCTGCCAGGAGAACTAGAGTAACAGTCTGATGTCATAAAGCTGTGAAGTCTCTGTCTGAGGGGAGAACTAGAGTAACAGTCTGATGTTATAAAGCTGTGAAGTCTCTGTCTGAGGGGAGAACTAGAGTAACAGTCTGATGTTATAAAGCTGTGAAGTCTCTGTCTGAGGGAGAACTAGAGTAACAGTCTGATGTCATAAAGCTGTGAAGTCTCTGTCTGCCAGGAGAACTAGAGTAACAGTCTGATGTCATAAAGCTGTGAAGTCTCTGTCTGAGGGAGAACTAGAGTAACAGTCTGATGTTATAAAGCTGTGAAGTCTCTGTCTGAGGGGAGAACTAGAGTAACAGTCTGATGTCATAAAGCTGTGAAGTCTCTGTCTGAAGGGAGAACTAGAGTAACAGTCTGATGTTATAAAGCTGTGAAGTCTCTGTCTGAGGGGAGAACTAGAGTAACAGTCTGATGTTATAAAGCTGTGAAGTCTCTGTCTGAGGGAGAACTAGAGTAACAGTCTGATGTCATAAAGCTGTGAAGTCTCTGTCTGAGGGGAGAACTAGAGTAACAGTCTGATGTCATAAAGCTGTGAAGTCTCTGTCTGAGGGAGAACTAGAGTAACAGTCTGATGTCATAAAGCTGTGAAGTCTCTGTCTGAGGGGAGAACTAGAGTAACAGTCTGATGTCATAAAGCTGTGAAGTCTCTGTCTGAGGGGGAGAACTAGAGTAACAGTCTGATGTCATAAAGCTGTGAAGTCTCTGTCTGAGGGAGAACTAGAGTAACAGTCTGATGTCATAAAGCTGTGAAGTCTCTGTCTGCCAGGAGAACTAGAGTAACAGTCTGATGTCATAAAGCTGTGAAGTCTCTGTCTGCCAGGAGAACTAGAGTAACAGTCTGATGTCATAAAGCTGTGAAGTCTCTGTCTGAGGGGAGAACTAGAGTAACAGTCTGATGTCATAAAGCTGTGAAGTCTCTGTCTGAGGGGAGAACTAGAGTAACAGTCTGATGTTATAAAGCTGTGAAGTCTCTGTCTGAGGGGAGAACTAGAGTAACAGTCTGATGTCATAAAGCTGTGAAGTCTCTGTCTGCCAGGAGAACTAGAGTAACAGTCTGATGTCATAAAGCTGTGAAGTCTCTGTCTGAGGGGAGAACTAGAGTAACAGTCTGATGTCATAAAACTGTGAAGTCTCTGTCTGAGGGGAGAACTAGAGTAACAGTCTGATGTTATAAAGCTGTGAAGTCTCTGTCTGAGGGGAGAACTAGAGTAACAGTCTGATGTCATAAAGCTGTGAAGTCTCTGTCTGAGGGTAGAACTAGAGTAACAGTCTGATGTCATAAAGCTGTGAAGTCTCTGTCTGAGGGAGAACTAGAGTAACAGTCTGATGTCATAAAGCTGTGAAGTCTCTGTCTGCCAGGAGAACTAGAGTAACAGTCTGATGTCATAAAGCTGTGAAGTCTCTGTCTGAGGGGAGAACTAGAGTAACAGTCTGATGTCATAAAGCTGTGAAGTCTCTGTCTGCCAGGAGAACTAGAGTAACAGTCTGATGTCATAAAGCTGTGAAGTCTCTGTCTGAGGGGAGAACTAGAGTAACAGTCTGATGTCATAAAGCTGTGAAGTCTCTGTCTGAGGGGAGAACTAGAGTAACAGTCTGATGTTATAAAGCTGTGAAGTCTCTGTCTGCCAGGAGAACTAGAGTAACAGTCTGATGTCATAAAGCTGTGAAGTCTCTGTCTGCCAGGAGAACTAGAGTAACAGTCTGATGTTATAAAGCTGTGAAGTCTCTGTCTGCCAGGAGAACTAGAGTAACAGTCTGATGTCATAAAGCTGTGAAGTCTCTGTCTGCCAGGAGAACTAGAGTAACAGTCTGATGTTATAAAGCTGTGAAGTCTCTGTCTGCCAGGAGAACTAGAGTAACAGTCTGATGTCATAAAGCTGTGAAGTCTCTGTCTGAGGGGAGAACTAGAGTAACAGTCTGATGTCATAAAGCTGTGAAGTCTCTGTCTGAGGGGTGAACTAGAGTAACAGTCTGATGACATAAAGCTGTGAAGTCTCTGTCTGAGGGGAGAACTAGAGTAACAGTCTGATGTCATAAAGCTGTGAAGTCTCTGTCTGAGGGGAGAACTAGAGTAACAGTCTGATGTTATAAAGCTGTGAAGTCTCTGTCTGAGGGGAGAACTAGAGTAACAGTCTGATGTCATAAAGCTGTGAAGTCTCTGTCTGAGGGAGAACTAGAGTAACAGTCTGATGTCATAAAGCTGTGAAGTCTCTGTCTGAGGGAGAACTAGAGTAACAGTCTGATGTTATAAAGCTGTGAAGTCTCTGTCTGAGGGGAGAACTAGAGTAACAGTCTGATGTCATAAAGCTGTGAAGTCTCTGTCTGAGGGGAGAACTAGAGTAACAGTCTGATGTCATAAAGCTGTGAAGTCTCTGTCTGAGGGGAGAACTAGAGTAACAGTCTGATGTTATAAAGCTGTGAAGTCTCTGTCTGAGGGGAGAACTAGAGTAACAGTCTGATGTCATAAAGCTGTGAAGTCTCTGTCTGAGGGGAGAACTAGAGTAACAGTCTGATGTTATAAAGCTGTGAAGTCTCTGTCTGAGGGGAGAACTAGAGTAACAGTCTGATGTCATAAAGCTGTGAAGTCTCTGTCTGCCAGGAGAACTAGAGTAACAGTCTGATGTCATAAAGCTGTGAAGTCTCTGTCTGAGGGGAGAACTAGAGTAACAGTCTGATGTTATAAAGCTGTGAAGTCTCTGTCTGCCAGGAGAACTAGAGTAACAGTCTGATGTCATAAAGCTGTGAAGTCTCTGTCTGAGGGGAGAACTAGAGTAACAGTCTGATGTTATAAAGCTGTGAAGTCTCTGTCTGAGGGGAGAACTAGAGTAACAGTCTGATGTCATAAAGCTGTGAAGTGTCTGGCTGCCAGGAGAACTAGAGTAACAGTCTGATGTCATAAAGCTGTGAAGTCTCTGTCTGAGGGGAGAACTAGAGTAACAGTCTGATGTCATAAAGCTGTGAAGTCTCTGTCTGCCAGGAGAACTAGAGTAACAGTCTGATGTTATAAAGCTGTGAAGTCTCTGTCTGAGAGGAGAACTAGAGTAACAGTCTGATGTCATAAAGCTGTGAAGTCTCTGTCTGCCAGGAGAACTAGAGTAACAGTCTGATGTCATAAAGCTGTGAAGTCTCTGTCTGAGAGGAGAACTAGAGTAACAGTCTGATGTCATAAAGCTGTGAAGTCTCTGGCTGCATACCAAATGGCACCCTAATCCATATATTAGTGCACTAGTTTTGACCCGGGCACATGGGGAATGTAGGGGTTTAAAAGTGCTATTTGGGATGTACCTTCTTTGACCCACCCAAAATAACTTGTCAAAACAGCCAAGCGTAACGAACCGGGCTGGAATTTCCCCCCCGAGCTCAGACACCAAACGTCTTTCTGATGTCTAACATCTACCGACTACAGTCTACTGTTGATATGTACACAGGATGATAAGTGATTTAACTTGTACTTCACTCGTTAATTATACCCTGCTTGCTTTCAAACCGTACAGCAGAGGTAGAGGTCTATTGATACATCCTTCTATAGGCAGCTTTAAGACTCAGTCCCAGGTGGCACCCTAGTCCCTATGAGCCCTGGTCAACCATAATGCACTTATATAGGGAATAGGGCGCGTTTGGGACACAGACCTAGAACCACAACAGCCTTCTGTTGGACAGCAGTCAAGGAAACTATTTTCTCCTAGAGCATTAAACGGTCACAACAGACTGAAACCATCGAAGAAAAAACCCCACAGAGCCATAAACACAGAGCTGTGATGTTTTAGAGAGTGATATCTTCGAGAGTGATTGTGATTGCACTGAGTCAACAGGTATAGAGCAGGAGGTGAAACACTGTCTGTACTTTTGTCATGTATACTAAATGCCATCTATCATCTCTGTATTCAAAGGATCAGCGCAGGGTCGGAGGCAGCTAGCCTAGCTAGGCCGGGGGCAGCTAGGCCGGGGGCAGCTAGGTCGGGGCAGCTAGCCTAGCTAGGTCGGGGGCAGCTAGGCCGGGGGCAGCTAGCCTAGCTAGGTCGGGGGCAGCTAGCCTAGCTAGGTCGGGGGCAGCTAGGTCGGGGGCAGCTAGCCTAGCTAGGTCGGGGGCAGCTAGGCCGGGGGCAGCTAGCCTAGCTAGGTCGGGGGCAGCTAGCCTAGCTGGGTCGGGGCAGCTAGGTCGGGGCAGCTAGCCTAGCTAGGTCGGGGGCAGCTAGCCTAGCTAGGTCGGGGGCAGCTAGCCTAGCTAGGTCGGGGGCAGCTAGGTCGGGGCAGCTAGCCTAGCTAGGTCGGGGGCAGCTAGGTCGGGGGCAGCTAGGTGGGGGCAGCTAGCCTAGCTAGGTCGGGGCAGCTAGGTCGGGGGCAGCTAGGTCGGGGGCAGCTAGCCTAGCTAGGTCGGGGGCAGCTAGGTCGGGGGCAGCTAGCCTAGCTAGGTCGGGGACAGCTAGGCCGCATATTCCATTTCAGTTAACATTAATAAACCCGTTCAGAGATCAGGTTCATACCTGTTTGTCAATGGCCGGATAAGATCAATTTCCTAAGAGGGATTCAACTTAATTTATTCCTTTTGAGTTTACAATCATTTATATTTTCGATGAGTAACAATGTGGGGAGCTCCACACAGCTGATGATTCTATCATAAAGAAAGCTACAGAGTATCGACTCTGAGTCTAGCCTTGATTTATCCAGGCTTCTTATCGTGATGAGCAAGACTAAGAAGTAAACCTCTGAGTCTGCATGATGTTATTTCTGTGTGGTGAAGTCAGTCTGCCCTCTAATGCCCTGCAGCGTGTCTGACTGACTGAGGTTACAGCTGGAGACGAGGTTCACAGCCAGAGGAGCTGAGTATCTTCCCACCTCCCAGATTATTCCTTCTCCTTTTCCTCTCTCCTCCTCTCTCCTCCTCCTCCTCTCTTCTCTCTCCTCCTCTTTCCTCTCTCCTCTTCCTCCTCTCCACCTCTCTTTTCTCTCCACCTCCTCTCTACTCTTTCCACTCTCCTCCTCTCTCCTTCTCTCTCCTCCTCCTTCTCTCTCCACCTCCTCCTCTTTCCTCTCTCCTCTCTCCTCCTCTCTCCTCTCTCTTCCTCCTCTCTCCAGTAGTTAATTACCACTTTTATTGCACTTAAAGCTACCATATGTACGTTTTTGGGCGACCTGACCAAATTCACATAGAAATGTGATTTATAGATCTTTGCATGCAGTTGAAAGCATGTCTAATAACAGTAGATCTGTTCTCTGTGTGCTATTTATATACTTCCTGTTCTGAAGTTAAGTTTTTGTGGCTTTCACTTTTAAATAGCTGAATATGCCATTTTTTGGTTAGGGAAAATATATTTTGCTGCGGTTTAGATGGTACAATGATTCTCCACAAAATGACTGCTAACTGAAATTAGGCAAACTATTACAATTTTAGCAAAGAGGAAATGACGGAGCGATTTCTGCATAGTGAATCTTTAACTATAAGGAGTTGGACAACAGAGAAAAAAACATCTGTAGAGAAACGGCACAAACTGTGAATTGAGCAGTAAAACCCAGAACTAAACGGAATTTTAAAATGAACTGGTAACTTTCCCCAAATCCCCCAGGTTTTTCCAGAAATCCCAATTGGACAATTATCTTAATTCCATTATTATTTCCTTGCTTCTTTCTTCTAAATTCCAGGGGAAACTTATAATAATAATAATATATATGCCATTTAGCAGACGCTTTTATCCAAAGCGACTTACAGTCATGTGTGCATACATTCTACGTATGGGTGGTCCCGGGAATCGAACCCACCACCCTGGCGTTACAAGCGCCATGCTCTACCAACTGAGCTACAGAAGGAGCACTTCCAACCGGTGATTTTTGCCGCCCTAAGCTATGCCTCGTAGCCGCTAACTGGACCATCTCACCTTGATGTATTGAAACGGCTGGAACATTCCTCCCAGCCAGATGTATATGGTGGAGTTGATGTTGGTGGATATTCCATCGAAAGTGTTGGCCACCACCAGGAAGTGGTATGGACCCACGGAAAAGAACTCCCAGTCGTAGGCCCCAGAAGTCTCGAGGGTCTGATTCACCTCAAACACCTTGGTCCCCGGGTTCCACCGGTAAATCACACTGTCGATGTTGTGATTGTTGTCACCTATAAAATACACGGACGGGATTGTATACCACAGCACAAACTGTACCTTTCAGCCTTTCATCAAGACAAAAAATATGGCCAATAGTGTCAGGGGAGGTCAGCATGTTATATCATACCTCCAAGACATGCTAACCTCTCAACATTACAATAACAGGGGAGGTTAGCATGTTATATCATACTCCCAAGACATGCTAACCTCTCACCATTACAATAACAGGGGAGGTTAGCATTTTATATCATACCCCCAAGACATGCTAACCTCTCACCATTACAATAACAGGGGAGGTTAGCATTTTATATCATACCGCCATGACATGCTAACCTCTCACCATTACAATAACAGGGGAGGTTAGCATTTTATATCATACCCCCAAGACATGCTAACCTCTCACCATTACAATAACAGGGGAGGTTAGCATTTTATATCATACCACCATGACATGCTAACCTCTCACCATTACAATAACAGGGGAGGTTAGCATTTTATATCATACCCCCAAGACATGCTAACCTCTCACCATTACAATAACAGGGGAGGTTAGCATTTTATATCATACCCCCAAGACATGCTAACCTCTCACCATTACAATAACAGGGGAGGTTAGCATTTTATATCATACCCCCAAGACATGCTAACCTCTCAACATTACAATATCAGGGGAGGTTAGCATTTTATATCATACCCCCAAGACATGCTAACCTCTCACCATTACAATAACAGGGGAGGTTAGCATTTTATATCATAGACATGCTAACCTCTCACCACTACAATAACAGGGGAGGTTAGCGTTAGTCTACATTTTAACATCATAGTCATGGTATCAGTCTACAGAGCTCACTGTCCTACTACTGTTGGAGCTCACTGTCCCACTACTGTTGGGGCTCCCTGTCCCACTACTGTTGGAGCTCACTGTCCCACTACTGTTGGAGCTCCCTGTCCCACTACTGTTGGAGCTCCCTGTCCCACTACTGTTGGAGCTCCCTGTCCCACTACTGTTGGAGCTCCCTGTCCCACTACTGTTGGAGCTCCCTGTCCCACTACTGTTGGAGCTCACTGTCCCACTACTGTTGGAGCTCCCTGTCCCACTACTGTTGGAGCTCCCTGTCCCACTACTGTTGGAGCTCACTGTCCCACTACTGTTGGAGCTCCCTGTCCCACTACTGTTGGAGCTCTCTGTCCCACTATTGTTGGAGCTCCCTGTCCCACTACTGTTGGAGCTCCCTGTCCCACTACTGTTGGAGCTCCCTGTCCCACTACTGTTGGAGCGCCCTGTCCCACTACTGTTGGAGCTCACTGTCCCACTACTGTTGGAGCTCCCTGTCCCACTACTGTTGGAGCTCACTGTCCCACTACTGTTGGAGCGCCCTGTCCCACTACTGTTGGAGCTCCCTGTCCCACTACTGTTGGAGCTCCCTGTCCCACTACTGTTGGAGCTCCCTGTCCCACTACTGTTGGAGCTCCCTGTCCCACTACTGTTGGAGCTCCCTGTCCCACTACTGTTGGAGCTCACTGTCCCACTACTGTTGGAGCTCCCTGTCCCACTACTGTTGGAGCTCCCTGTCCCACTACTGTTGGAGCTCCCTGTCCCACTATTGTTGGAGCTCCCTGTCCTACTACTGTTGGAGCTCCCTGTCCCACTACTGTTGGAGCTCCCTGTCCCACTACTGTTGGAGCTCACTGTCCCACTACTGTTGGAGCTCCCTGTCCCACTACTGTTGGAGCTCACTGTCCCACTGCTGTTGGAGCTCCCTGTCCCACTACTGTTGGAGCTCACTGTCCCACTACTGTTGGAGCGCCCTGTCCCACTACTGTTGGAGCTCCCTGTCCCACTACTGTTGGAGCTCCCTGTCCCACTACTGTTGGAGCTCCCTGTCCCACTACTGTTGGAGCTCACTGTCCCACTACTGTTGGAGCTCACTGTCCCACTACTGTTGGAGCTCACTGTCCCACTACTGTTGGAGCTCACTGTCCCACTACTGTTGGAGCTCCCTGTCCCACTACTGTTGGAGCTCCCTGTCCCACTACTGTTGGAGCTCACTGTCCCACTACTGTTGGAGCTCCCTGTCCCACTACTGTTGGAGCTCACTGTCCCACTACTGTTGGAGCTCCCTGTCCCACTACTGTTGGAGCTCACTGTCCCACTACTGTTGGAGCGCCCTGTCCCACTACTGTTGGAGCTCCCTGTCCCACTACTGTTGGAGCTCCCTGTCCCACTACTGTTGGAGCTCACTGTCCCACTACTGTTGGAGCTCACTGTCCCACTACTGTTGGAGCTCACTGTCCCACTACTGTTGGAGCTCACTGTCCCACTACTGTTGGAGCTCCCTGTCCCACTACTGTTGGAGCTCCCTGTCCCACTACTGTTGGAGCTCCCTGTCCCACTAATGTTGGAGCTCCCTGTCCCACTACTGTTGGAGCTCCCTGTCCCACTACTGTTGGAGCTCCCTGTCCCACTAATGTTGGAGCTCCCTGTCCCACTACTGTTGGAGCTCCTTGTCCCACTACTGTTGGAGCTCCCTGTCCCACTACTGTTGGAGCTCCCTGTCCCACTACTGTTGGAGCTCCCTGTCCCACTACTGTTGGAGCGCCCTGTCCCACTACTGTTGGAGCTCACTGTCCCACTACTGTTGGAGCTCCCTGTCCCACTACTGTTGGAGCTCCCTGTCCCACTACTGTTGGAGCTCACTGTCCCACTACTGTTGGAGCTCCCTGTCCCACTACTGTTGGAGCTCACTGTCCCACTACTGTTGGAGCTCCCTGTCCCACTACTGTTGGAGCTCCCTGTCCCACTACTGTTGGAGCTCCCTGTCCCACTACTGTTGGAGCTCACTGTCCCACTACTGTTGGAGCTCCCTGTCCCACTACTGTTGGAGCTCACTGTCCCACTACTGTTGGAGCTCCCTGTCCCACTACTGTTGGAGCTCACTGTCCCACTACTGTTGGAGCTCCTGTCCCACTACTGTTGGAGCTCCCTGTCCCACTACTGTTGGAGCTCCCTGTCCCACTACTGTTGGAGCTCCTGTCCCACTACTGTTGGAGCGCCCTGTCCCACTACTGTTGGAGCGCCTGTCCCACTACTGTTGGAGCTCCCTGTCCCACTACTGTTGGAGCTCCCTGTCCCACTACTGTTGGAGCTCCCTGTCCCACTACTGTTGGAGCTCCTGTCCCACTACTGTTGGAGCTCACTGTCCCACTACTGTTGGAGCTCACTGTCCCACTACTGTTGGAGCTCCCTGTCCCACTACTGTTGGAGCTCACTGTCCCACTACTGTTGGAGCTCCCTGTCCCACTACTGTTGGAGCTCACTGTCCCACTACTGTTGGAGCTCCCTGTCCCACTACTGTTGGAGCTCCCTGTCCCACTACTGTTGGAGCTCCCTGTCCCACTACTGTTGGAGCTCCCTGTCCCACTACTGTTGGAGCGCCCTGTCCCACTACTGTTGGAGCGCCCTGTCCCACTACTGTTGGAGCTCCCTGTCCCACTACTGTTGGAGCTCCCTGTCCCACTACTGTTGGAGCTCCCTGTCCCACTACTGTTGGAGCTCCCTGTCCCACTACTGTTGGAGCTCACTGTCCCACTACTGTTGGAGCTCCCTGTCCCACTACTGTTGGAGCTCACTGTCCCACTACTGTTGGAGCTCCCTGTCCCACTACTGTTGGAGCTCCCTGTCCCACTACTGTTGGAGCTCCCTGTCCCACTACTGTTGGAGCTCACTGTCCCACTACTGTTGGAGCTCCCTGTCCCACTACTGTTGGAGCTCCCTGTCCCACTACTGTTGGAGCGCCCTGTCCCACTACTGTTGGAGCGCCCTGTCCCACTACTGTTGGAGCTCCCTGTCCCACTACTGTTGGAGCTCCCTGTCCCACTACTGTTGGAGCTCCCTGTCCCACTACTGTTGGAGCGCCCTGTCCCACTACTGTTGGAGCTCCCTGTCCCACTACTGTTGGAGCGCCCTGTCCCACTACTGTTGGAGCTCCCTGTCCCACTACTGTTGGAGCGCCCTGTCCCACTACTGTTGGAGCTCCCTGTCCCACTACTGTTGGAGCTCCCTGTCCCACTACTGTTGGAGCTCCCTGTCCCACTACTGTTGGAGCGCCCTGTCCCACTACTGTTGGAGCGCCCTGTCCCACTACTGTTGGAGCTCCCTGTCCCACTACTGTTGGAGCGCCCTGTCCCACTACTGTTGGAGCTCCCTGTCCCACTACTGTTGGAGCTCACTGTCCCACTACTGTTGGAGCTCCCTGTCCCACTACTGTTGGAGCTCCCTGTCCCACTACTGTTGGAGCTCCCTGTCCCACTACTGTTGGAGCTCCCTGTCCCACTACTGTTGGAGCGCCCTGTCCCACTACTGTTGGAGCGCCCTGTCCCACTACTGTTGGAGCTCCCTGTCCCACTACTGTTGGAGCTCCCTGTCCCACTACTGTTGGAGCTCCCTGTCCCACTACTGTTGGAGCTCCCTGTCCCACTACTGTTGGAGCTCACTGTCCCACTACTGTTGGAGCTCCCTGTCCCACTACTGTTGGAGCTCACTGTCCCACTACTGTTGGAGCTCCCTGTCCCACTACTGTTGGAGCTCCCTGTCCCACTACTGTTGGAGCTCCCTGTCCCACTACTGTTGGAGCTCACTGTCCCACTACTGTTGGAGCTCCCTGTCCCACTACTGTTGGAGCTCCCTGTCCCACTACTGTTGGAGCGCCCTGTCCCACTACTGTTGGAGCGCCCTGTCCCACTACTGTTGGAGCTCCCTGTCCCACTACTGTTGGAGCTCCCTGTCCCACTACTGTTGGAGCTCCCTGTCCCACTACTGTTGGAGCTCCCTGTCCCACTACTGTTGGAGCGCCCTGTCCCACTACTGTTGGAGCGCCCTGTCCCACTACTGTTGGAGCTCCCTGTCCCACTACTGTTGGAGCGCCCTGTCCCACTACTGTTGGAGCTCCCTGACCCACTACTGTTGGAGCGCCCTGTCCCACTACTGTTGGAGCTCCCTGTCCCACTACTGTTGGAGCGCCCTGTCCCACTACTGTTGGAGCTCCCTGTCCCACTACTGTTGGAGCTCCCTGTCCCACTACTGTTGGAGCTCCCTGTCCCACTACTGTTGGAGCGCCCTGTCCCACTACTGTTGGAGCGCCCTGTCCCACTACTGTTGGAGCTCCCTGTCCCACTACTGTTGGAGCGCCCTGTCCCACTACTGTTGGAGCTCCCTGTCCCACTACTGTTGGAGCGCCCTGTCCCACTACTGTTGGAGCTCCCTGTCCCACTACTGTTGGAGCTCCCTGTCCCACTACTGTTGGAGCGCCCTGTCCCACTACTGTTGGAGCTCCCTGTCCCACTACTGTTGGAGCTCCCTGTCCCACTACTGTTGGAGCGCCCTGTCCCACTACTGTTGGAGCTCCCTGTCCCACTACTGTTGGAGCTCCCTGTAACAGAACTGAATGTAACACCATAGGTCCTATAATGTTACTGGTCGACCAACAACACCTCCTCACTTCTTGTGACATTTTAGGATGTTTAGCTGAAGCTGAATTGTCAGCATTTATTTTCTTGTGTGGCCATAACTCAACAGCGTGAGCCAATAGGCAGGATTTATGCTTTGAGCAAATAGGCAGGATTTATGCTTTGAGCCAATAGGCAGGATTTATGCTTTGAGCCAATAGGCAGGGTTTATGCTTTGAGCCAATAGGCAGGGTTTATGCTTTGAGCCAATAGGCAGGGTATATGCTTTGAGCCAATAGGCAGGGTATATGCTTTGAGCCAATAGGCAGGGTTTATGCTTTGAGCCAATAGGCAGGGTATATGCTTTGAGCCAATAGGCAGGGTATATGCTTTGAGCCAATAGGCAGGGTATATGCTTTGAGCCAATAGGCAGGGTTTATGCTTTGAGCCAATAGGCAGGGTTTATGCTTTGAGCCAATAGGCAGGGTATATGCTTTGAGCCAATAGGCAGGGTTTATGCTTTGAGCCAATAGGCAGGGTATATGCTTTGAGCCAATAGGCAAGATTTATGCTTTGAGCCAATAATCTCCTTCCCTCCACATCTCTCCCTTCTCCTTCCCGCCACCTCTCTCCCTTCCCTCCACCTCTCCCCCTTCTCCTTCCCTCCACCTCTCCCCCTTCTCCTTCCCTCCACCTCTCCCCCCTTCTCCTTCCCTCCACCTCTCCCCCTTCTCCTTCCCTCCACCTCTCCCCCTTCTCCTTCCCTCCACCTCTCCCCCCTTCTCCTTCCCTCCACCTCTCCCCCTTCTCCTTCCCTCCACCTCTCCCCCCTTCTCCTTCCCTCCACCTCTCCCTTCCCTCCCCCTCTCCCCCTTCTCCTTCCCTCCACCTCTCCCCCTTCTCCTTCCCTCCACCTCTCCCTTCCCTCCACCTCTCCCCCTTCTCCTTCCCTCCACCTCCCCCCCCTTCTCCTTCCCTCCACCTCTCCCCTTTCTCCTTCCCTCCACCTCTCCCTTCCCTCCACCTCTCCCCCTTCTCCTTCCCTCCACCTCTCCCCCCTTCTCCTTCCCTCCACCTCTCCCCTTTCTCCTTCCCTCCACCTCTAGACCCTTCCCTCCACCTCTAGACCCTTCCCTCCACCTCTAGACCCTTCCCTCCACCTCTAGACCCTTCCCTCCACCTGTTGACCCTTCCCTCCACCTCTAGACCCTTCCCTCCACCTCTAGACCCTTCCCTCCACCTCTAGACCCTTCCCTCTACCTCTAGACCCTTCCCTCCACCTCTCCCCCTTCTCCTTCCCTCCACCTCTCCCCCTTCTCCTTCCCTCCACCTCTCCCCCTTCTCCTTCCCTCCACCTCTCCCCCTTCTCCTTCCCTCCACCTCTCCCCCTTCTCCTTCCCTCCACCTCTCCCCCTTCTCCTTCCCTCCACCTCTCCCCCTTCTCCTTCCCCCCCCCTCTCCCCCCTTCTCCTTCCCTCCACCTCTCCCCCTTCTCCTTCCCTCCACCTCTCCCCCCTTCTCCTTCCCTCCACCTCTCCCCCTTCTCCTTCCCTCCACCTCTCCCCTTCTCCTTCCCTCCACCTCTCCCCCACCTCTCCCCCTTCTCCTTCCCTCCACCTCTCCCCCTTCTCCTTCCCTCCACCTCTCCCACCTTCTCCTTCCCTCCACCTCTCCCCCTTCTCCTTCCCTCCACCTCTCCCCCTTCTCCTTCCCTCCACCTCTCCCCCACCTCTCCCCTTCTCCTTCCCTCCACCTCTCCCCTTTCTCCTTCCCTCCACCTCTCCCTTCCCTCCACCTCTCCCCCTTCTCCTTCCCTCCACCTCTCCCCCTTCTCCTTCCCTCCACCTCTCCCCTTTCTCCTTCCCTCCACCTCTCCCTTCCCTCCACCTCTCCCCCTTCTCCTTCCCTCCACCTCTCCCTCTTCTCCTTCCCTCCACCTCTCCCCTTCTCCTTCCCTCCACCTCTCCCCCTTCTCCTTCCCTCCACCTCTCCCTTCCCTCCACCTCTCCCCCTTCTCCTTCCCTCCACCTCTCCCCCCTTCTCCTTCCCTCCACCTCTCCCCCTTCCCCTTCCCTCCACCTCTCCCCCTTCTCCTTCCCTCCACCTCTCCCCCTTCTCCTTCCCTCCACCTCTCCCCCTTCTCCACCTCTCTCCCTTCTCCTTCCCTCCACCTCTCTCCCTTCCCTCCCCTCCACCTCTCCCCTTTCTCCTTCCCTCCACCTCTCCCCCTTCTCCTTCCCTCCACCCCTCCCCCTTCTCCTTCCCTCCCACCTCTCCCCTTCTCCTTCCCTCCACCTCTCCCCCTTCTCCTTCCCTCCACCTCTCCCCCCTTCTCCTTCCCTCCACCTCTCCCCCTTCTCCTTCCCTCCACCTCTCCCCCTTCTCCTTCCCTCCACCTCTCCCCCTTCTCCTTCCCTCCACCCTTCTCCTTCCCTCCACCTCTCTCCCTTCTCCTTCCCTCCACCTCTCTCCCTTCCCTCCACCTCTCCCCCTTCTCCTTCCCTCCACCTCTCTCCCTTCTCCTTCCCTCCACCTCTCCCCCTTCTCCTTCCCTCCACCTCTCCCCCCTTCTCCACCTCTCTCCCTTCTCCTTCCCTCCACCTCTCTCCCTTCCCTCCCCTCCACCTCTCCCCTTTCTCCTTCCCTCCACCTCTCCCCCTTCTCCTTCCCTCCACCTCTCCCCCTTCTCCTTCCCTCCACCTCTCCCCCTTCTCCTTCCCTCCACCTCTCCCCCTTCTCCTTCCCTCCACCTCTCCCCCTTCTCCTTCCCTCCACCTCTCCCCCTTCTCCTTCCCTCCACCTCTCCCCTTCTCCTTCCCTCCACCTCTCCCCCTTCTCCTTCCCTCCACCTCTCCCCCTTCTCCTTCCCTCCACCTCTCTCCCCTTCTCCTTCCCTCCACCTCTCTCCCTTCTCCTTCCCTCCACCTCTCTCCCTTCCCTCCACCTCTCCCCCTTCTCCTTCCCTCCACCTCTCTCCCTTCTCCTTCCCTCCACCTCTCTCCCTTCTCCTTCCCTCCACCTCTCCCCCCTTCTCCTTCCCTCCACCTCTCCCTCTTCTCCTTCCCTCCACCTCTCCCCCCTTCTCCTTCCCTCCATCTCTCCCCCCTTCTCCTTCCCTCCACCTCTCCCTTCCCATCCTGTGAAGTTATAGTGTTCCCTGTCTTTCATTGATCAAAGCTCAAAAGACCCATAAAGGAGCCATAAAGGAGCGCTTTTCATGGATCTAACAAGACATCTAACAGTTAAATCAGAGCAGCCCCACATCAGCACAGCCTGTACACCTGCAGCAGCCGGCACTCTGCCAGCACTCTGCCAGCACGTAGAAGCCCGCAGCCCCTTGTTAGAGCAGTGATGCCAGCAGAGAAACTGTGGACTGAGAGAAGTCAGGGAGGTATTCTTGGTTGGGCAAATCTTACTGGTCTTTAAACATTGTATTGTAATTGGCTGAGCACAATCTTAGCCTGGGATTATTGGTGGAATTTAAATCCTTTTCTCCCATAATCCTTCCAAAGTTTACAACACAGTCGTAATTGGCAGACAGACTGCAATTGTATCCTCGCCTGTTGTCTCTTAGCTGGCCATCACATACAACATTTAGTTCTGAGATGACCTGTTCTGTGATTTGCCATTGGGGTACATTACCTCGTCTGTGATTGGCCACAGCCAGGAAATGTTGTTCCTGTATGCTGAAGGCCTCCCAGTCCAGAGCACTGTGTGTCTCTATGGTCTGATAAGGTAGAAACATTAACTTCCTGTTGCTCCACTTGTAGATCACTGACTCCTCCCACTCCCCGCCAGGCTGGCCCTTGGAGTTAGCCACTGCTAGGAACATCTGTGACAGAAGGACAATCAAATCAAATCAAATGTTATTTGTCACATGCGCCAAATACAACAGGTGTAGTAGACCTTACAGTGAAATGCTGAATACAACAGGTGTAGTAGACCTCACAGTGAAATGCTGAATACAACAGGTGTAGTAGACCTCACAGTGAAATGCTGAATACAACAGGTGTAGTAGACCTCACAGTGAAATGCTGAATACAACAGGTGTAGTAGACCTTACAGTGAAATGCTGAATACAACAGGTGTAGGTAGACCTTACAGTGAAATGCTGAATACAACAGGTGTAGTAGACCTCACAGTGAAATGCTGAATACAACAGGTGTAGTAGACCTCACAGTGAAATGCTGAATACAACAGGTGTAGTAGACCTCACAGTGAAATGCCAAATACAACAGGTGTAGTAGACCTTACAGTGAAATGCTGAATACAACAGGTGTAGTAGACCTTACAGTGAAATGCTGAATACAACAGGTGTAGTAGACCTCACAGTGAAATGCTGAATACAACAGGTGTAGTAGACCTTACAGTGAAATGCTGAATACAACAGGTGTAGTAGACCTTACAGTGAAATGCTGAATACAACAGGTGTAGTAGACCTTACAGTGAACTGCTGAATACAACAGGTGTAGTAGACCTTACAGTGAAATGCTGAATACAACAGGTGTAGGTAGACCTTACAGTGAAATGATGAATACAACAGGTGTAGTAGACCTTACAGTGAAATGATGAATACAACAGGTGTAGTAGACCTTACAGTGAAATGCTGAATACAACAGGTGTAGGTAGACCTTACAGTGAAATGCTGAATACAACAGGTGTAGTTGACCTTACAGTGAAATGCTGAATACAACAGGTGTAGTAGACCTTACAGTGAAATGCTGAATACAACAGGTGTAGTTGACCTTACAGTGAAATGCTGAATACAACAGGTGTAGTAGACCTCACAGTGAAATGCTGAATACAACAGGTGTAGGTAGACCTTACAGTGAAATGCTGAATACAACAGGTGTAGTTGACCTTACAGTGAAATGCTGAATACAACAGGTGTAGTAGACCTCACAGTGAAATGCTGAATACAACAGGTGTAGTTGACCTTACAGTGAAATGCTGAATACAACAGGTGTAGTAGACCTTACAGTGAAATGCTGAATACAACAGGTGTAGTAGACCTCACAGTGAAATGCTGAATACAACAGGTGTAGTAGACCTCACAGTGAAATGCCAAATACAACAGGTGTAGTAGACCTCACAGTGAAATGCCAAATACAACAGGTGTAGTAGACCTTACAGTGAAATGCTGAATACAACAGGTGTAGTAGACCTCACAGTGAAATGCCAAATACAACAGGTGTAGTAGACCTTACAGTGAAATGCTGAATACAACAGGTGTAGTAGACCTTACAGTGAAATGCTGAATACAACAGGTGTCGTAGACCTTACAGTGAAATGCTGAATACAACAGGTGTAGTAGACCTTACAGTGAAATGCTGAATACAACAGGTGTAGTAGACCTTACAGTGAAATGCTGAATACAACAGGTGTAGTAGACCTTACAGTGAAATGCTGAATACAACAGGTGTCGTAGACCTTACAGTGAAATGCTGAATACAACAGGTGTAGTAGACCTTACAGTGAAATGCTGAATACAACAGGTGAAGTAGACCTTACAGTGAAATGCTGAATACAACAGGTGTAGTAGACCTTACAGTGAAATGCTGAATACAACAGGTGTAGTAGACCTTACAGTGAAATGCTGAATACAACAGGTGTAGTAGACCTTACAGTGAAATGCTTACTTACGAGCCCTTAACCAACAATGAAGTTTTAAGAAAATACCTAAAAAAAAGTACAGAGTCAATGTGGAGGCTATATACAGGGGGTTACGGTACAGAGTCAATGTGGAGGCTATATACAGGGGGTACCGGTACAGAGTCAATGTGGAGGCTATATACAGGGGGTACCGGTACAGAGTCAATGTGGAGGCTATATACAGGGGGTACCGGTACAGAGTCAATGTGGAGGCTATATACAGGGTATTACGGTACAGAGTCAATGTGGAGGCTATATACAGGGGGCTACGGTACAGAGTCAATGTGGAGGCTACATACAGGGGGTACCGGTACAGAGTCAATGTGGAGGCTATATACAGGGGGTACCAGTACAGAGTCAATGTGGAGGCTATATACAGGGGGTACCGGTACAGAGTCAATGTGGAATCTATATACAGAGGGTAACGGTTCGTCGAGGTAATTGAGGTAATATGTAAATGTAGTTAAGAGTTATTAAAGTGACTGCATAGATAATAACAGAGACTGAGAGTACAGGAGGGGACTGAGCACGCACCCCTGAGGGACTCCCGTGTTGACGATCAGCGTGGCGGATGTGTTGTTCCTACCCTTACCACCTGGGGGCGGCACGTCAGGAAGTCCAGGATCCAGTTCCAGAGGGAGGTGTTTAGTCCCAGGGTCCTTAGCTTATTGATGAGCTTTGAGGACACTATGGTGTTGAACGCTGAGCTGTAGTCAATGAATAGCATTCTGACATAGGCGTTCCTTTTGTCCAGGTGGGAAAGGGCAGTGTGTAGTGCAATAGAGATTGCATCATCTGTGGATCTGTTGGGCGGTATGCAAATTGGAGTGGGTCTAGGGTTTCTGGGATAATGGTGTTGATGTGAGCCATGACCAGCCTTTCAAAGCACTTCATGGCTTCAGACATGAGTGCTACGGGTCGGTAGTCATTACTTTAGTGTTCTTGGGCGCAGGGACAATGGTGGTCTGCTTGAAACATGTTGGTGGAACAAACTCCCTCACGACGCCAGGACAGCGGAGTCAATCACCACCTTCCGGAGACACCTGAAACCCCACCTCTTCAAGGAATACCTAGGATAGGGTAAGTAAGGGTAGGTAATCCTTCTCCCCCAACAAGATTTAGATGCAAGTGGCTGTTCCACTGGTTGTCATAAGGTGTATGCACCAATTTGTAAGTCGCTCTGGATAAGAGCGTCTGCTAAATGACTTAAATGTAATGTAAATGTAATGGTATTACAGACTCAGACAAGGAGGCGTTTAAAATATCAGTGAAGACACTTGTCAGCTCGGAATGTACGTCCTGGTACTCCGTCTGGCCATGCGGCCTTGTGAATGTTGACCTGTCTTAATCACATCGGTTGTGGAGAGTGTGATCACACAGTCGTCCGGAACAGCTGGTGCTCTCATGCATGTTTCAGTGTTACTTGCCTCGAAGTGAGCATAGAAGGCATTTAGCTCGTCTGGTAGGCTTGTGTCACTGGGCAGCTCTCGGCTGTGGTTCCCCTTGTAGTCTATAGTAGTTTGAAAGGCCTACCACATCCGATGAGCGTCAGAGTGTAGTAGGATTTGATCTTGTTCCTGTATTGACGTTTTGCCTGTTTGATTGTTCGTCGGAGGGCTTAGCTGGCGTCCGGGTTAGTCCTTGAAAGCTGCAGCTCTAGCCTTTAGCTCAGTGTAGATGTTATCTACAATTCATGGCTTCTGGTTGGGATATGTACGTACGGTCACTGTGGGGATAACGTCGTTGACGCACTTATTAATGAAGCCGGTGACTGATGTGGAGAACTCCTCAATGCCATCGGATGAGTCCCGGAAACATATTTGTGCTAGCGAACGTTCCTGAAGCTTGGCATCTGACCACTTCCGTATTAAGCGCATCACTTCCTGTTTGAGATTTTGCTTGTAAGCAGGAATCAGGAAGATAGATTTATGGTCCGACTTGCCAAATGGAGGGCGAGGGAGAGCTTTGTATGCGTCTGTATGTGGAGTAAAGGTGATCTAGAGTTTTTTTTCCATCTCTAGTCGAACAGGTGACATGCTGGTAGAAATGAAGACAGACAGATTTCAGCTTTTACCACCATCCCACCGACGTTCTTTCCTGCTGATGCTCAGCCAAGTTTCTGAGAAATATATATTTATATATATTACAGTTATTATTACATTTATTATATATTATAGGATATTACAGTTCTTCAGGTCTCGCTGATAGGATAGTCTCAATCGGAGCTCGTCCAGTTTGTTCTCCTGTGATTGTAAATTCGCCAGTAGAACAGAGGGTAGAGGTGGTTTATTTTCTCTCTCCTGTGAAGCCTTAGCTTCGTCGGGGGTTCCCGCATGTCAGCCTCTATATCGGCGTCTCTTTCTCTGTTGAGTGTCGGAGATTAGGGCCCTGGGTGAGCAGCACGTCAGCCTCTATATCGGCGTCTCTTTCTCTGTTGAGGGTCGGGGATTAGGGCCTTGGGTGAGCAGCACGTCAGCCTCTATATCGGCGTCTCTTTCTCTGTTGAGGGTCGGGGATTAGGGCCTTGGGTGAGCAGCACGTCAGCCTCTATATCGGCGTCTCTTTCTCTGTTGAGGGTCGGGGATTAGGGTCCTGGGTGAGCAGCACGTCAGTCTCTATATCGGCGTCTCTTTCTCTGTTGAGTGTCGGGGATTAGGGCCCTGGGCATCTATACTCCGAGTGAGCATCTATACTCCGAGTGAGCATCTATACTCCGAGTGAGCATCTATACTCCGAGTGAGCATCTATACTCCGAGTGAGCATCTATACTCCGAGTGAGCATCTATACTCCGAGTGAGCATCTATACTCCGAGTGAGCATCTATACTCCGAGTGAGCATCTATACTCCGAGTGAGCATCTATACTCCGAGTGAGCATCTATACTCTGAGTGAGCATCTATACTCTGAGTGAGGATCTATACTCTGAGTGAGCATCTATACTCTGAGTGAGCATCTATACTCCGAGTGAGCATCTATACTGTGAGTGAGCATCTATACTGTGAGTGAGCATCTATACTCTGAGTGAGGATCTTCTGATGTAAAATGTCAGTTCATTCACAGTCAAGTTTACTACAAATCTTTCTTCCCTTCAAACATAACGTAACACATGATCAAGATGAACACGGTGAGTGAGAAAACACCTAATGTCCGTCCAAAATGGCACCCTATTCCCTACATAGTGCACTGCTTTTGACCGTGGCCCATAGGTCTCTGGTCAAAAGTAGTGCACTATATAGGGAATAAGGTGCCATTTCAGACACACCCCAGTGATAAGTACACTGCAGCAGGTATTGACAGAACAGAGAATCAAACGGCTTCTGACTCCCAGCTGTAATTAACTGTGAGATGACACTAAAGGGGAAGTGGGGAGGTGGTGGTCATAAATCATCATTATAAACATCAGACAAAATACATTTCTGTGATTATACACGTGTGATTTACGACAGCAGCCTTCAGCTCCCTCTTCCTCGGTTCATGACCACATCAAAGACCTCTCTGTGCTGGGACCGGGAGCAGCTGTGGACATTACACAGGGTTTGTGTTGTGTTGTGTTTGCTCTAGGGGTGCAGTCTCTGTTGTTGAGAGCAGAAAGACTCGACCGGTGTCATGTTCCACCATTACCCTCACAGACAGAGGTCTGAGGAGTCTTCATCCAGCTAAACTGGTTGAGATGATGTCATCCAACCAGCCATGGCCTTCTGGGAAAGTTTATCAAGTCAAACTAGTCACTAGTCGTATTAAGATGACTTTAAATCTTGGACTTTGTCCCAAATGGCACCCTACTCTGTTTTGTAGTGCACTACTTTTAATCATAGACCACACCTAGACAGGTACTCACCTTGTTGCCCACAGTAAAGTACTTCCATGCCCGTGCTTCATAGGTGATGATGTTCTGATACACTTGAAACTTCCCATCCACCCACTTGTAGATTCCAGAGCCCGGCTTGGTCTCGCGATTGGCTGTGGCAGCGAACAGTCCTTGGGAGGGGATGTGAAACACCTCGATGTCGAACGTCTCTGAGTTGGTGTAAAGGTCTTGGTAGTCTTCAACATAGTCCAGACGCTCTTTCTCTGTGCATTAGAGACTAGCGTTATTCAGTTGGTCGGTTGTCACTGATGCATCTAGGCTATAGAATAAGTGATTATTCCTGAACACAAGATAACATTTCGACCAGGAAGAGGTTACCTTGGTCCTGGAGTACCAGAGCCAAACTACCAACCTCTGGTTCCACCAATCACCTCACCAAACATAGTTGGCTAAATTCTTCACACCCGGTCTCCCATTAAAATCCAAAACCATGACAATGCCTGTGGCACTGCAGAACCAGAGATGTTAACTCCTGGTCTGAAACCTATTACATCAGTCAGACACAAAAATCTCACCTTGCAGCAGAGGCATCCACAGCCGTCCATCACACAGGAACAAGCCTTTCTTCAGTGTGTTAAACCACAGCTGGCCCTCCTCTGCCTTGGCACAGGGAGGCTGGGTCCCCGGGGTTATCAACACTTCTGCCTCTGTTACGGAGGAGAGAGAGCATTGAGTCCAATTTCATTTCAATTGATCCTGATGATCTGTCTGGTGACTAGATGTATGGGGCAACAGCACTGACTAGATGTATGGGGCAACAACACTGACTAGATGTATGGGGAAACAACACTGACTAGATGTATGGGGCAACAACACTGACTAGATGTATGGGGCAACAACACTGACTAGATGTATGGGGAAACAACACTGACTAGATGTATGGGGAAACAACACTGACTAGATGTATGGGGCAACAACACTGACTAGATGTATGGGGCAACAACACTGACTAGATGTATGGGGCAACAACACTGACTAGATGTATGGGGCAACAACACTGACTAGATGTATGGGGCAACAACACTGACTAGATGTATGGGGCAACAACACTGACTAGATGTATGGGGCAACAACACTGACTAGATGTATGGGGCAACAACACTGACTAGATGTATGGGGCAACAACACTGACTAGATGTATGGGGCAACAACACTGACTAGATGTATGGGGAAACAACACTGACTAGATGTATGGGGCAACAACACTGACTAGATGTATGGGGCAACAACACTGACTAGATGTATGGGGCAACAACACTGACTAGATGTATGGGGCAACAGCACTGACTAGATGTATGGGGCAACAACACTGACTAGATGTATGGGACAACAACACTGACTAGATGTATGGGGCAACAACACTGACTAGATGTATGGGGAAACAACACTGACTAGATGTATGGGGCAACAACACTGACTAGATGTATGGGGCAACAACACTGACTAGATTTATGGGGCAACAACAATGAGATGTATAGACAGCTCCTAGCCAATGAGATGTATAGACAGCTCCTAGCCAATGAGATGTATAGACAGCTCCTAACCAATGAGATGTATAGACAGCTCCTAACCAATGAGATGTATAGACAGCTCCTAGCCAATGAGATGTATAGACAGCTCCTAACCAATGAGATGTATAGACAGCTCCTAGCCAATGAGATGTATAGACAGCTCCTAACCAATGAGATGTATAGACAGCTCCTAACCAATGAGATGTATAGACAGCTCCTAGCCAATGAGATGTATAGACAGCTCCTAACCAATGAGATGTATAGACAGCTCCTAGCCAATGAGATGTATAGACAGCTCCTAACCAATGAGATGTATAGACAGCTCCTAACCAATGAGATGTATAGACAGCTCCTAGCCAATGAGATGTATAGACAGCTCCTAACCAATGAGATGTATAGACAGCTCCTAGCCAATGAGATGTATAGACAGCTCCTAACCAATGAGATGTATAGACAGCTCCTAGCCAATGAGATGTATAGACAGCTCCTAACCAATGAGATGTATAGACAGCTCCTAACCAATGAGATGTATAGACAGCTCCTAACCAATGAGATGTATAGACAGCTCCTAGCCAATGAGATGTATAGACAGCTCCTAACCAATGAGATGTATAGACAGCTCCTAACCAATGAGATGTATAGACAGCTCCTAGCCAATGAGATGTATAGACAGCTCCTAGCCAATGAGATGTATAGACAGCTCCTAGCCAATGAGATGTATAGACAGCTCCTAGCCAATGAGATGTATAGACAGCTCCTAGCCAATGAGATGTATAGACAGCTCCTAGCCAATGAGATGTATAGACAGCTCCTAGCCAATGAGGTTATATATCTATTAATTCAAGTTTATCCAACCTGAGAGGTGTAAAAACATTGATTGATTTAATTGACTAAGTGACAGTGGTAGACTGCTCCACACGGAGACATTACATACATAAACAACGATGGACTATTAAAACACCATCAAGCCTGGAGTCTCATTTCCACAGGGGTCCTGCCACGACTAAAACCTTGCTGCTGACTGCTTTACGTTGGCGTCTTGATTTGCTGGCAACAGTTGAGCCGAGGAGCTTCCAAGATCAAAATCTACGTCCTTTCTCAAAGACGATTCATTGTTCTGCCAAGGCAGTGAGAGGTGACAAAACCCACACCGAATCACTAACGATGAATGTTTTGTCAGCAGTAAAACGATTATTCAATGACAGATGTCACACTCAGAGGACGACCAGACACATCAGTCAAGATGTCTGAATGCAGTGTTTAGGATCACAGTATCAAATAGTGTGAAGCAAACCAATGAGATCTTCAATACATTAGTGATGGATCCATGTATCGTTTAGTTTTGGATCCGACAGCTATACCTGACGTCACCTGTAGAGTAACGTTCGGATAGTCTTCATTCTGTTAAGCCTGGACTATGCCTGGGTCCCAAACGACACAATATTCAATAAATAGTGACCTACTTTTTTTTACCAAAGCCCACAGTGCATTCCTAAAGTATTCAGACCCTTTGACCCCCCAAAGAAAATGACGTTACAGCCTTATTTGAAAACCCCACAATGACAAAGTGAAAACAGATTTTTAGAAATGTTTGGAAATGTATAAAATGAAAAACAGAAATAACTTATTTACATAAGTATTCAGGACCTTTGCTATGAGACTCTAAATTGAACTCAGGTGCATCCTGTTTCCATTGATCATCCTTGATGTTTCTACAACTTGATTGGAGTCCACCTGTGGTAAATTAAATTGATTGGACATGATTTGGAAAGGCACACACCTGTCTATATAAGGTCCCACAGTTGACAGTGCATGTCAGAGCAAAAACCAAGCCATGAGGTCGAAGGAGCCGTAGAGCTCCGAGACAGGATTGTGCCGAGGCACAGATCTGGGGAAGGGGACCAAAACATTTCTGCAGCATTGAAGGTCCCCAGGAACACAGCGACCTCAGCAGCAGAGACTGTGAGACTACTCAGGATCGAGGGAAAGATAAACGGAGCAAAGTACAGAGAGATCCTTGATGGAAACAGAGCGCTCAGGACCTCGGACGGTGAACCTTCTCCCCATCCAACCTGACAGAGGTTGAGAGGATCTGTAGAGAAGAATGGGAGAAAATCCCCAAATACAGGTGTGACAAGCTTGTAGCGTCATACCCAAGAAGACTCGAGGCTGTAATCTCTGCCAAAGGTGCTTCAACAAAAGTACTGAGTAAAGGGTTTGAATACTTATGTAAATGTCATATTTCAGTTTTTATTTTGAATAATTTTGCTAAAATGTTGTTTTTTAAAAATGTTGCTATGTCATGATGAAGTATTGTGATGTCATTATGGGGTATTGTGATGTCATGATGAAGTATTGTGATGTCATTATGGGGTATTGTGATGTCATGATGAAGTATTGTGATGTCATTATGGGGTATTGTGATGTCATGATGAAGTATTGTGATGTCATTATGGGGTATTGTGATGTCATGATGAAGTATTGTGATGTCATTATGGGGTATTGTGATGTCATGATGAAGTATTGTGTGTAGATTGATGAGGGGGAAATTCAATGTGTTTTAGAATAAGGCTGTAACGTAACAGAATGTGGAAAAGGTCAAGGGGTCTGAATACTTTCCGAATGCCCTGTATCTATGGAATGGGTCATTTGATGTCCATGTCCATGTCCCCATGTCTATCAGGAGAACGGCAGTATACACAACAAGCCGGTCCCATCACTGTGTTTTCACAGAGAGACACATGAAACACCCGACCCGACATACACTGTCACAACCACTGACTCAACTCACAGATACAGTTACCCTGTTCACCATACCATCACAACACAACTATTTACAGCTATAAAACAAATCCAAACCCAGACAGTCATGGAGGGACAGAGATAATCATCCGCCAGGATGATTGTGATTGTTTTAGAGAGCTCAACGCAAAACCGTCCACAGGTCTACTCACCGCAATGATACAGAGGATAGAGGGTAGTATATCATCTCTACTCACCGCAATGATACAGAGGATAGAGGGTAGTATATCATCTCTACTCACCATAAGGAGACAGAGGGTAGTATATCATCTCTACTCACCATAAGGAGACAGAGGGTAGTATATCATCTCTACTCACCATAAGGAGACAGAGGGTAGTATATAATCTCTACTCACCATAAGGAGACAGAGGGTAGTATATCATCTCTACTCACCATAAGGATACAGAGGGTAGTGTATCATCTCTACTCACCATAAGGATACAGAGGATAGAGGGTAGTATATCATCTCTACTCACCATAAGGATACAGAGGGTAGTATATCATCTCTACTCACCATAAGGATACAGAGGGTAGTATATCATCTCTACTCACCATAAGGATACAGAAGGTAGTATATAATCTCTACTCACCATAATGATACAGAGGATAGAGGGTAGTATATCATCTCTACTCACCATAAGGATACAGAGGGTAGTATATCATCTCTACTCACCATAAGGAGACAGAGGGTAGAGGATAGTATATCATCTCTACTCACCATAAGGAGACAGAGGGTAGTATATCATCTCTACTCACCATAAGGATACAGAGGATAGAGGGTAGTATATCATCTCTACTCACCATAAGGAGACAGAGGATAGAGGGTAGTATATCATCTCTACTCACCATAAGGAGACAGAGGGTAGAGGGTAGTATATCATCTCTACTCGCCATAAGGAGACAGAGGATAGAGGGTAGTATATCATCTCTACTCACCATAAGGATACAGAGGATAGAGGGTAGTATATCATCTCTACTCACCATAAGGAGACAGAGGGTAGTATATCATCTCTACTCACCATAAGGAGACAGAGGGTAGTATATCATCTCTACTCACCATAAGGATACAGAGGATAGAGGGTAGTATATCATCTCTACTCACCATAAGGAGACAGAGGGTAGTATATCATCTCTACTCACCATAAGGAGACAGAGGGTAGTATATCATCTCTACTCACCATAAGGAGACAGAGGATAGAGGGTAGTATATAATCTCTACTCACCATAAGGATACAGAGGATAGAGGGTAGTATATCATCTCTACTCACTGCAATGATACAGAGGGTAGTATATCATCTCTACTCACTGCAATGATACAGAGGGTAGTGTATCATCTCTACTCACCGTAAGGATACAGAGGGTAGTGTATCATCTCTACTCACCGTAAGGATACAGAGGGTAGTATATCATCTCTACTCACCACAAGGAGACAGAGGATAGAGGGTAGTATATCATCTCTACTCACCATAATGATACAGAGGGTAGTATATCATCTCTACTCACCATAAGGAGACAGAGGGTAGTATATAATCTCTACTCACCATAATGATACAGAGGGTAGTATATCATCTCTACTCACCATAATGATACAGAGGGTAGTATATCATCTCTACTCACCATAATGATACAGAGGGTAGTATATCATCTCTACTCACCACAAGGAGACAGAGGATAGAGGGTAGTATATCATCTCTACTCACCATAATGATACAGAGGGTAGTATATCATCTCTACTCACCATAAGGAGACAGAGGGTAGTATATCATCTCTACTCACCATAATGATACAGAGGGTAGTATATCATCTCTACTCACCATAAGGAGACAGAGGGTAGTATATCATCTCTACTCACCATAATGATACAGAGGGTAGTATATCATCTCTACTCACCATAAGGAGACAGAGGGTAGTATATCATCTCTACTCACCATAAGGAGACAGAGGGTAGTATATCATCTCTACTCACCATAATGATACAGAGGGTAGTATATCATCTCTACTCACCATAAGGAGATAGAGGGTAGTATATCATCTCTACTCACCACAAGGAGACAGAGGATAGAGGGTAGTATATCATCTCTACTCACCATAAGGAGACAGAGGATAGAGGGTAGTGCATCTCTACTCACCATAAGGAGACAGAGGATAGAGGGTAGTGCATCTCTACTCACCATAATGATACAGAGGATAGAGGGTAGTGCATCTCTACTCACCATAAGGATACAGAGGATAGAGGGTAGTGCATCTCTACTCACCATAATGATACAGAGGATAGAGGGTAGTGCATCTCTACTCACCATAAGGATACAGAGGATAGAGGGTAGTGCATCTCTACTCACCATAAGGATACAGAGGATAGAGGGTAGTGCATCTCTACTCACCATAATGATACAGAGGATAGAGGGTAGTGCATCTCTACTCACCATAAGGATACAGAGGATAGAGGGTAGTGCATCTCTACTCACCATAAGGATACAGAGGATAGAGGGTAGTGCATCTCTACTCAACATAAGGAGACAGAGGATAGAGGGTAGTATATCATCTCTACTCACCACAAGGAGACAGAGGATAGAGGGTAGTATATCATCTCTACTCACCATAAGGAGACAGAGGATAGAGGGTAGTGCATCTCTACTCACCGTAAGGAGACAGAGGATAGAGGGTAGTGCATCTCTACTCACCATAAGGATACAGAGGGTAGTATATCATCTGTACTCACCGTAAGGATACAGAGGGTAGTATATCATCTCTACTCACCGTAAGGATACAGAGGGTAGTGTATCATCTCTACTCACCGTAAGGATACAGAGGGTAGTGTATCATCTCTACTCACCGTAAGGATACAGAGGGTAGTATATCATCTCTACTCACCATAAGGAGACAGAGGGTAGTATATCATCTCTACTCACCATAAGGAGACAGAGGATAGTATATCATCTCTACTCACCATAAGGAGACAGAGGGTAGTATATAATCTCTACTCACCATAAGGAGACAGAGGGTAGTGTATCATCTCTACTCACCATAAGGAGACAGAGGGTAGTATATCATCTCTACTCACCATAAGGAGACAGAGGATAGTATATCATCTCTACTCACCATAAGGAGACAGAGGATAGTATATCATCTCTACTCACCATAAGGTGACAGAGGGTAGTATTAAATCTCTACTCACCATAAGGAGACAGAGGGTAGTATATAATCTCTACTCACCATAAGGAGACAGAGGGTAGTGTA